>NC_091761.1:22202500-22502500 GCF_029378745.1 Bos indicus | reverse complement strand
CTTAGGCCAAAAGAATTTTTACATGCATCAACTAAACTTGGAAGACAGCTCCATTTTCACAGGTCACCTCCTCTTGGCCAGGATTTTAAATTTCACAAAGCCCAAGTCATCTATATTTTCCAATAGCTTTGTAAGTACAAAAAAAGAAAAAGAAATTTTCTAAGGATTATTAGTACAGGCTTTGGTGGCAAGCTAAGACATTTTGATCAATTCAAATCTACTAAAGAAAAGCCTTGCAAAAGCAAAGAATTTTAAAGTTTTGGCTTAAATTAGAGTGGTAAAGCCTATAAGACTTTTTGGTGAAATGAGGATTTTATACACACACACATGCACACACACACACACACACACACATTCAGATCCCTTAAGGTTATTATTGAAGCCTGAAGGTATAGGAAAGATTCAAAATTGTAGGGATCTCTCTCTAATGCAAGAAGAGGTTTACATAAACATTACTTCAGCAATGAAATGAAATATTATTTCTTTTCTCATAAGAAAGAGTAGCTAGACTTAATGTATGCTTCCTCCATTTAAAATCTATTTTATTTCTGAAGCTATATATTTTATTGTAATAGGTAAATCTGACTATGTTTAATCTAAAATCTTATGCAAAATTATATTATGTATAGGGAAGTTAGGATACCAATGTAAACTCCGCCATTATTCTGAATTAACTATTTATAAAATACACATTCAAAAACATGGAAAACGTAAAATGTTTTTTTTTGAAATGTTTTTAATTTATATTAAGATTTATATTAATTTATATTAAGTATATAAATATAATATATAATGTATATTATATAAATATAATACAATTTATATTAATTTATATGAAGTTATAAAAGATATAACTAAACTGTTAAAAAGTAACTACCTACTAGATACAGAAATAAAAATGACATAAATAAATACCAGCGAGTGTACACATGGTTAGTAAAATATCACCAGTAATAAATCACTGAGGGCTATTACACAGGCCCTCGATATACACAAAGAGAAAAGCACTTCACCTCCATAGTGTTCTTCCCAAAAGTCTATAGCATGATTCCTGGTATCAAAATATAAAACTATACCAATCCAAATAGTGTGGAGCTGGCATAAAGACAGACACATACACTAGAGGAACAGAATAGAGAGCCCAGATACACAGCCTTCCATATACAGTCAAATAATCTTTAAACAAGGGTATCTAGAATGGGAAAAGACAGTCTCTTCGATAAATGATGCTGAGGAAACTGGACAGCCATATGCAAAGGAATGAAGACCCTTACCTTACACTATATACAAAAATTAACTCAAAATGGATTATAGACCTAAAGCCTAAAACTATGAAACTTACAGAAGGAAATGTACAGAAGAAGCTTTGTGACATTGCATTTGGCAATTATTTCTGAGATATGACACCAAAAGGACAGGCAACAAAAACAAAATTAGGAAAAAAAAAAAAATGAGACTACATCAAAGCAAAGGACCTCAATAGACATTTCTCCAAAAGAAGATAAACAAACGGCCAAGAAACATGTGAAAAGATGCTCAACATCACCTATCATCAAGAAAATGCAAATCAAAACCACAATGAGGCATCACCTCACACCCAGCTGAATGGTCACTATCAAAAAAAAAACGGAAAGTAAGACTTCCCCGGCAGTCCACTGGTTAGGCATCCACCTGTCAGCGCAGGGGACACAAGCTTGACCTCTGGAAGAAGACTCCACATGCCGTGGGCAACCAAGGCCACACGCCACACCACTGATGCCCAGGCGCCCGAGAGCCCCTTCCGTGCCACAAGAGAAGCTACCACAATGAGAAGCCCACGCACAGCAACTCAAGAGCAGCCTCAGCTCGCTGCAACTGGAGAAGGCCCACGAGTACAACAAAGCCCCAGTGCAGCCAAAAAAAAACAGTAAGTGTTGGCCAAGATATAGAGAAACTGGCACAGTCCTGGTAGAATGTAAAATGGCACAACCGCTATGGACACCAGTATGCAGATTCCTCAAAAAAATTAAAAAATAAAATTACCATGTGACCCAACAACTTCACTTCAGGGTATTTACCCTGAATAATTATAAGCAGGATCTACAGTGATATTTGGGAGAAGGCAATGGCACCCCACTCCAGTACTCTTGCCTAGAAAATCCCATGGACGGAGGAGCTTGGTGGGCTGCAGTCCATGGGGTCACAAATAGACTGAGCGACTTCACTTTTACTTTTCACTTTCATGCATTGGAGAAGGCAATGGCAACCAACTCCAGTGTTCTTGCCTGGAGAATCCCAGGGACGGGGGAGCCTGGTGGGCTGCCATCTATGGGGTCACACAGAGTCGGACACAACTGAAGCGACTTAGCAGCAGCAGCAGCAAAGTGATATTTACAGACTCATGTTCACTGCAGCATTATTCACAATAACCAAAAGGTGGAAGGAACCCTAATGTTTACTGACAGAGAAATGAACAAAGAAAAAGATTACAGCATGACAAAACATTAAAATGGAATTGAGGGTCATTATACAAAATACCTGATTGGCACTTTTCAAAAGTAAATGAAAATTTTTGTGACCTTTAAAAGATCTATACTGGAAAAGAAAAAGGACATTAGTGGGAAAACTGGTGAAATCCAAATAAAGTCTGTAGTTACTAGTAAATAAATAAGAAAAAAATCTATCTGAATTATGTGATGATACAGCAACAATGACCAGAATTCTGAAAAAGAACCTATGAAAATTAAAAGACTTAAAAGAAAGTAGATTAGGAAGTACTTTTAAGGCATACAATTACTGTTGATAACAGGAAAAAGTGAGTAGGAGAGTAGATCTGTTGTCCAAAAGATTATTCTAAACATATTAAAAAAGAAAGCAAATAATTCCCAGTCTCAAATTTCCACAGACGAGCAGGTACCCTGGAATACTGACAGAAATAATAAGAGTTAAGATCATTTAAATTGGGGAATTTTGCTTCCCCTTCTATTTATAGAACTGCTCTCCTGCCACAATCAACTAGCAAATCAGACAAAACATATGAAGTAACAGTTTTCAAACAGTGGACAATATACCACACAGGAAGTGTTCTCTGCAAGAACTACAAATGAACTAAGCTCTGAAACTGCCCTAGCTTACTGCCTAAAGGTGGTTTCAAAGCCACAGCACAGGAAGGGGGAACCAAAGGAACCTGGCAGTCGTGCCAAGTTAAAGAGACTGAGATGAGAGTTTTGAGAAGCCCAAAGCAGCTAGAATTTATAGGACAGTGTACTAAAAGGAAGCAGCTGCACAGAGAGGGCTCTGGACATCAGCAGAAGGTATCTTCAAGAATAAGGCTGAGTAACACTGTACACGAGTAAGGTCAGTGTCCACGGGCCAGGGGAAAAAATACCCAAGTGCAGCACAGTGAACAATTCTCAGGTTCACACAGAGCTTAGAATAGTTCACATCCCTACCAGCTGGAACAGACAGAGATGCAAGGGAACTTGGGTAGAGTCCTCAAAGCCACATCTTAGTATAAGAGCTAAAGTAGCACCACAGCAAAAAAATATTATGAACCTATCTTAAGAAAATATAATAAAAAGTCTCAAAAAAATAAAAAACCAAATGTGAGAACAAAGTCCAACACTCATTAAAGGACTACTACAACTTTCAGCAAGCAACATAAAATCTAGCATCTAGAATCCAATAAAAAGTAAGAGGAATGCAAAGAAGCAGGAAAATAAAACATCAAAATCAGGATAAAAGTCAACAAACGTAAACAAACCCAGTAATGATAGAGATGATGGTATTAGCAGATGAGGACCTTAAGATAAATGTTATAGATATTTTTAAATTTTTCTGAAGGATATAAAGGTGAATATGAAGACAATGAGGAATTAAATTAAAAACTACCCAGGCAGGACTATGGTATAAAAAATATAATATCTAAAAAAATGAAACTGAAATTATAGCCACTGGATGTAACTAACTGCACAACAGACACTGCAGAAAAGATCAGTGAGCATGAAGACAGAGCAACAGAAACCATCAAGTGAAGCACAGAGGGGGAAACTGGACAAAAAAATAACCACAGCTTCAGCAGAATACTAATTAGAGGATTAACTCACGTATAATAAGAATAACAGAAGGAGAAGAAAGGAAACAGGGAGAAGGGGAGGGAAAAGCAATTGAAGAAATACTAGCCAAATATTTTACAAATTTAATAAAAATCATAAACTCACAAACCTAAAAATCTCAACATATCCCAAGCAAAAGAGGCATAAGAAAAACCATAACAATGCATATGAAAATCAAATTTCTGAAAACTAGTATATAAAAAGAAAATTTTAAAGAAAACTATAGGGGGACAAAACACATTATGTACAGAAAAACCATGATGATACAGAAAAACCATGATGATAATGACAATAGACTTCTCATTAGAAAGCTGAAGAAAATGGAAGATAACTTCAATGTGCTGAAAGAAAAACCGTTCCTAGAATTGCCAACAAAAATCTTTCCAAAATGAAGGCATAATAAGCACATGAAAAGATGCTCAACATTAATAGGAATCAAGGAAATGCAATTCAAAACCACAATGAGATGCCACTTCATGGTTTGGCTATAATCAAAAAGATGGTAACAATCAACGATACCACAAATAACAAATGCTGAAACTAAGATATGAAGAAAAAAGAACCCTTGTACACTGTTGGTGGGAGGTGTAACTACTGTGGAAAACAGTATGGAGGTTCCTCAAAAAAGTAAAACCAGGGACCTTCCTGGTGGTCCAGTGGTTAAGAATCTGCCTTGTAAAGCAGGGGACCTGGGTTTGATCCCTGGCTGGGGAACTATGATGCCACATGCCACAGAGTAACGAAGTCCACGTGCTGCAACTGTTGAGCCTCTGTACTCAGCAGCCAGCGCACCACAGCCAGAGAGTCTGTGCACCACAATGAAAGATCTCGAATGCCACAGTGAAAATCCCACAGGCGGCAACTAAGACCTGACACAGCCGAATAAATAAATAAAGTATTAAAAAAAAAAACTACCATATGAGCCAGCAATTCCACTCCTTGGGTACATACCCAAAGAAAACGAAAACACTAATTCAAAAAGATACACACACCTCAATGTTCAAAGCACCATTATTTACAACAGCCAAGATATGGAAGCACACTGTGTCCACCAACAGATAAAGGGATAAGTCAGGCAGAGAAAAGATAAATACTAAATACTATGTTATCATTTATATATGGAGTCTAGAAAACAAAACAAACCAGTGAATGTAACAAAAAAGAAACAAACTCACAGATGAAGATAATGAGGAATGCAAAAAAATATGAAAACTATCAGACAGAACAATTGTATAAATATCTGAAGTGAAATGAAACTGAAATGAAGATACAGAGAACAAAACAGTGGTTATCAGTGGGCATAGGGAAAGTGGGGTAGCAGCAAGACAAGGGCAGGGGAGTAAGATATACACAAACTACTATGCATAAATAAGCCATAAGGATACAGTATTCAGCACAAGGGATAGAGCCCATATTTTATAATAACTGTAAATGAAATATAATCTACAAAATTTTGAATCACTATGTTACACGCTTAAATATTGTAAATCAAGTGAAGTCACTCAGTCGTGTCTGACTCTGCGATCTCATGGACTGTATCCTACCAGGATCCTCCATCCACGGAATTTTCCAGGCAAAAGTACTGGAGTGGGTTGCCATCAACTATACCTTAATTTTAAAAATGCTTAATAAAGGTAACAACAAGCATTGGTGAGAATGTGAAGAAAGTTGACCCTACATACGTTGCTGATAGGAATACAGACTTACATGCTCGCTTCGGAAAATAGTTTGGCAGTTCCTCAAATACTTAAATACACAGTCACATACAACCTAGAAATTCCACTCTTAAGTATACACTCAAGAGCGGTGAAAACATATGTCACACATAAATTTGTTTATTCCAAAGCTGGAGCAGAGAAAGTACAAATAAGTCTAGAACACAATATACACAATTTTCTACTTTCTGGAGTCAGAAAGTAGAAAACACTAAAAAAATAGAGGACACATCAAAAGGTATACTTGCGAACAGTAAGGCTCCTGAAGGCCATATATGGGCAGTTGGAGCGACACAATGTAACAAGAGTAACCCATTATAAACAACAAAGTAAAAACTGCTCCTGATACAAACAAATTATAAGTAACAGAAGAAGGGGAGGCTCTTCTTTACAACAGAATTCTATACAACAGAATTTCCATTGTTCCTTCTATAAATATACAAATATACAAGGAACAATAGAAATTTTTAAATCACCATTTGGTAAACACCACAATAATAACTATTTCAAACAAGAATCATTAATACATGCCATAACTGGGAGGCAAAAGTACGAGAAACACAATATTTACATAATTTCAAAGTATCTTCCTACAACATATGTAATGGGAAATACAGAAAACCTTTCAGTGAAGAAATCTGTCAGACATCTCCTAGATAACTGATCAAAGTTAATTAACATCACTAGCATTAGGACAAACCAAGGTTGTATGCCTCCAGATGTAATGTACTTAGAAGCATATGTCAATTCTGCATCCAAAAGTATGAATTTTACCACAAGGAAATATTAGATAAACCTCAAGGTTTAAGAGCCTAAGGTAAATGGCCACCACTCCCCAAAAGTGTCAAGGGCATAAAGAAATAAAGTGATAAACTGTTTCAGATTAAAGGAAACTAAGGACACAGCAAGGGTTAAGTGCAACATACATGTAACCCTGGACTAGATCCTGGGCCAGAAAATGAATATTAGTAAGAAAACTGGTAAATCACTGCTGATTTCCTAAATTTTATAACCATACTGTGTTAACAGTTGGGGAATGTAAACAGACCTCATATAGGATTTTTTGTTTTTAAACTGGTTTTGCAAGCGTAAAATTTTTAAATTGTGAAACTTCTTGAAAAGAACAGTTTTTATTTAACATTAAGCAGAGCCACACAGACTGGGAAGAGGCAGTTCTAATACATATCCAACAAGGAATCCACATCCAGAATAAACAACACCTAATCATTACAAAAAAAGAAAAAAAAATCCTTCACAGAAGATGACCAATAAACATTTTAAAAGATGCTCAAAATCATTAGCTATCAGAGAGATGCAAAACAATCATGAGATTACACTTGAATTATGACCAAAATGAAAAAGAATGATAATACCAAGTGCCAGTGAGGATGCAGAACAATTAGAATTCTACAATACCAGCACTATAAGTTAGAATAATAATAGATAATTTGGAAAACTATGTGGCAGTATCTACTTAAAGCTATTTAACTAGTCGGGGTGGGAAGTTTGGAGAAGAGGCAGGGTAAGTGGGTAAGTGCATCCATTCGCCCAACAGAAACGAGTGCTTAGATCCGCTCACCAAAAGATATGTACATGAAAGTTCAAATCACCTCAATCCATCACAGGCAAAAACTGGAAACTACCCAAGTGCCCATCACAGCAACCTGGGTAAACATCCTGTATATTCTCTCAGGCATAACGTTGACGTATAAAAAGTGTCAGAGTGCATAATGTGTGATTCCATCTCCATCAGGCAAACTAACCAATGTGGTGATATAAGCTGGAATGTGGTAGGAAAGACAGTTCTGACTGAGAAGGGGCACGGGCAAGTCTTCTGTGGCACTGGATTTGTTCTAGATCTTGATGTGGGTACTGGTTACATGGGTGAATTAAAACGTAAAAATCTGATATGTACATTTAAAGTTTTCATGTTTTATTGTATATGTTATACCTCAATGTAAAAAACAAACAAAAAAAATCACTTGGGCAAAACAAAACAAAAGATTCACTATAGATAATGCTCTGACAAAAAGCCCACTTAAGAAGCCTCTGGAATGGTTCAAGTAAGAAATCACTGGCAATGAAGATGTGAAAAAAACAGATCAGAGAGAGACTCGGGTACCAGGTTTGGTACCCTACAGAAAAATACAGCTGAGGAGAAAGGATGCAAAGATAAATCTCTCAAGTATCTGGGCGGAAAGCAGTATTACTACACAAGAGAGAGAATATAACAGCAGGACTATAGAAAAGAGAAGCCAACAGATGATTAAAATCAGGAGAGGATGAGACTAACCAGGGAGAAAGGATAAGAGAGAAGACAGCCAAGGACAGAAATCTATTAAGAGAGCAGAGGAAGTGTAGCAACCACAAAAGACTGCAGAAGAGTAAGAAAGGTGGAGAGTTACAAACAGGGCGGAGAAGTTACAGACAAAACGTGAGCACCAGCTTTCAGATCACTACTGCATTTTGCTATAGTCTTTGTCAAAACCAAACATTTTTAAAAGGCCTTAAATGACCTAAAAAAAAAGTTAAAGTACACAATTTGTGATTTCCCTGTACCTTCGTTTCCAAATCAGTTTCAAACTAGTTCATGCAAGCAATCTGCAGAAACAATTAAGTCATAAGCGGAAGACACTGTCAAGAATCTATAACTATAAATGAAAAATATAATCTATTCCAAGGATAGAATACACATAATTGGTTATTTCTTATATATAATGTATATATAATAAAACACTACTCCGTATGAAGTTAGTGGCTTTTCTGGATACGAAATTTTTAACAATCAAATACTGGAAAAAAATCTGGCCAGCATAAAAAATAAATATATGCATAAAGAGCGAGTTATAAATTGAACACTAAGAGAATAATCTTCCGCCAGTGAGCTTCTTGAAGCAATCAAGAATAGAGCCTCAGGCTTACCTTGTGGTCCTGTGGTTAAGAATCTGCGTTGCAATGCAGGGGACTGGTTCAATCCCTGGTCTGAGAAGATCCCACATGCCTTGGGGCAACTACTAAGCCCGTGTGCCACAACTACTGAACCCACTCTCTGCAACTACCGAAGGCCATAGGCCTTAGAGCCCGTGCTCGGCAACGAGAGAAACCACTGTAAAGAGAAGCCCACACACTGCAGCTAGAGTAGCCCCAGCCGGCCGCAACTAGGGAAAGCGCATGCCCAGCAAGGAAGAACCAGAGCAGCCAACAAATAAACAAGAAACAAGATGTATTTTTTAAAAAAAGGAATGGTGCTTCTTCAGTAAGAACAAGAAGCTAAGAATCAGCCAGAAAGACCTCTCCAGGAAACAAATGGGTGTCATACAAAACTATACTGGAGAAATAATAGAATGCAGCAGATTAAAGATGGCCACACATTCTTTGCCACTCCTCCCACCAAGAAACTGGTCTATTTCCCTTCCCTCCTTGTCTCTGGGCTGGTGTCATGACTTGTTTTAACTAAAAGAAATAGGTGGAAGCATGTTGTACCACCGTCACATTTTCTTTCTCTTGGGAGCTAGCCACCATGCTATAAAAAAGTTTGGAGATAACCTGGAGAGACAGAAGCCAAGTAAAGGAGGGCAGAAATGACCCAGACTTCCAGCCAAGCCTGATAAGGCCCCAGCCCTGCCAGTATGGCCACTTGAACCCTCCAATCCTGACTGGCCACCAGCTGAATGCAGGCACATATAGGATATATAGGATCTGAAGTGAGACCAGTAGCAAACTCTCCCAACTAAGCTACAGAACCAGGAGAAATAATAAAGTCATTGTCTTAAACCACAAGCTTTTGGAATGGTTTGTTACATTAAACTACATAACTAAAACACTGAACATAATTATTCTGCAATTTTTTTTAAAAGCATTTCCTACAGCGTTTTCCTTAACAACAGTACCTAGCTTTGAAAGACTCTGTAGTTGGTCTCTGGTGAATTGGAAAACAGCAAGTCATAGGAACAACCAAAGGACATTCCCAGAAGTATCAACTAAGCAAGACAAATAGTCCCCTAAGGCAGCTGTGACTGCTGGAACAGAGTGTACAGTGGTCCCCCAATTTTCATTCTCTCCTCCTTTCACAGTAACAGATTTTTTAACTGATCATCTGACCATCAAAATAAAGACTACATTTCCTAGCCTTCCCTGAAAAATTCTTATGACTAAATCTGGACAAAAGAATGTACAGTGTGACAGCTTACAGGAAAAAAAATCCATATAGACTGCAGGGCAAGTCACCTGGCCTTTTGACCTTCTGGATAACCAGCTGTCTGGAATTCACAACACTTTGGATGATGAGAACGAAAAGCCGCTCCCTTAGGACTGCCAAGGCACGAAGTGCAAGGAGCTGGGGTTTCTAAGACTTCATAAAGCGAAGTCAATATACCAACCCATGACTGCTAAATTTACTTTACATAAAAAAGAAATTTCTGTTTCGGCCATAGTTTTGGGGGGGGATTCTGACACCTGCAACTGAAACTAACCACATCTCATGCAGTGACAGCATCAAGAAGAGCTGTCCCAAGACGGAATATCAAATTGTAGTTTCTCAAGCAAAGACAATATAATGGAGCAAGGACAGTCTTTTCAACAAACGGTGCTGGAACAACTGGACATCCATATGCCAAAAAAAAAAAAGAATCTAGATACAGACATTACACAATTCACAAAAATTAACTCAAATGGATCACAGACCTAAATGTAAATGCAAAACTAAAAAACTCCTAGAAGAAGTGAAGTCAAGTTGCTCAGTGTCTTCCAATTCTTTGCAACCCCATGGACTCTATAGTCCATGGAATTCTCCAGGCCAGAACACTGGAGTGGGTAGCCTTTCCCTTCTCCAGGGGATCTTCCCAACCCAGGGATCAAACCCAGGTCTCCCACATTGCAGGCGGATTATTTACCAGCTGAGCCACAAGGAAAGCCCAAAACTCCTAGAAGATAGGGAAAAACTCAGATGACTTAGGGTATGGCAATGACTTTTCAGTACAATACCAAAGGCATGATCCATGAAAGAAACAGTAAGGTTTGCAACCCCATGGACTATAGCTTGCCAGGTTCCTTTATCCATGGGATTTCCTGGGCAAGAATGTTGGAGTGGGTTGCCATTTCCTTCTCCAGGGGATCGTCCCAACCCATGGATTGAACACGTGTCTCCTTCACTGGCAGGCAGATTCTTTACCATTGCACCACATAGGAAGCCCAATAAAAAGGTAAACTTATTTAAAATGAAAAATTTCTGCTCTGCAAACACAACGTCAAGAGAATGAGAAGACAAGCCACAAACTGGAAGAAAATACTTGCAAAACACATATTTGATAAAGCGCTGCTGCTGCTGCTGCTGCTGCTGCTAAGTCGCTTCAGTTGTGTCCGACTCTGTGCGACCCCATAGATGGCAGCCCACCAGGCCCCACCGTCCCTGGGATTCTCCAGGCAAGAACACTGGAGTGGGTTGCCATTTCCTTCTCCAACGCATGGAAGTGAAGGTGAAGTCGCTCAGTCGTGTCTGAGTCTTTGCGACCCCATGGACTGCAGCCTACCAGGCTCCTCCATCCATGGGATTTCCAGGCAAGAGTACTGCAGTGGGGTGCCATTGCCTTGTCCATGATAAAGCACAGTTATCCAAAATATACAAAAAACTCTTAAAACTCAGCAATAAGAAAACAAACTAATTAAAAAATGGGCCAAGACCTTGACATACATCTCACCATAGAAGATATTCAGATGGCAAATAAGTATAAGAAAAGATACTTCACAATGTCATCAAGGAAATACAAATTAAAACAATGGAATACCACTACACCTATTAGAATGGCCAAAATCCAGAACACTGACAGCACCAAATGCTGGCAAGGATATGGAGCTAAAGGAATTCTCACTCATTGCTGGTGAAAATATAAAACGATACAGCCACTTCAGAAGCTTCTTATAAAACTAAAAACATACTCCTGCCATACAATCCAGCAATCATATTCCTTGGTCCAAATGAGTTGGAAATTAATGCCCACACAAAAACCTACAGATGGATGTTTACAACAAGTAGTTTTATTCGTAACTGCCAAAATTTAGAAGCAACCAAGATGTCCTTAAGTCAGTGAATGGATTAAAAAAACTATGGTACATCCAGACAATGAAATACTATTCAGCGCTAAAATGAAATGAGCTATTTAAGCCAGGAAAAGACATATAAGAAACAAATGCATATTACTAAGTAAAAGAAGGCAATCTGAAAAGGCTACATACTGCACAATTCCAATTTCATTCTAAAAAAACCAAAGTATGGAAACAGCGAAAAGATTAGTGGTTGAGGAGAGTTCATAAATAGGCAGAGCAGAGAGGATTTTCAGGGTAGTGAAACAACTCTATGAGATACTGTGGACAAAGGTCTTCATACATTTGTCTAAATCCATAGAAGGTAAAGAACCAAGAGTGTACTCTACAGTAAATTATGGACATTGGGTGATGTGTCAGTGAGGTTCATCAATGGTAACAAATGTCCCACTCTGGTGTGGAATGTTGCTAAGAGGGGAAGGACATGCACATATATGGGCAGGAGGTGTATGGGAAATCTCTGTGTCCTTCCCTCAAAGCTGCTGTGAGCCTAAAAACAAAACATACAAACAAGCAAAAAACCTTAAAAAAAAAAAGTATCAGTAGTGTCCCCTAACATCCTCCAAGCCTTATACCTACAATGATATACTTGCCCAAGAAGAGCTAATTTATAAAGGGTCATTCAGGTAAGAAAAAGCAGAACAAACCTGGAAATTAAATTTCCATATTTTTGTTTTAGTATTCTTTCTACTTCACTTCATTAAAAGTGGCCATCAAAACATGTCCCCTTATCACTAAACCTACACATGGCATCAAGGGCAGAAGAAATACCCCATTCACAAATAATTACTGAGTGCCTACTAAGTTCCTGGGCTTCCCTAGTAGCTCAGTTAGTAAAGCATCTGCCTGCAATGCAAGAGACCCAGGTTCAATCCCTGGGTCAGGAAGATCATCTGGAGAAGGAAATGGCAACCCACTCCAGACTCTTGCCTGGAGAACTCCATAGACAGAGAAGTCTGGCGGGCTGCATCCCACGGGATCACAGAGTCACACACAACTGTGTGACTAACTTTCACCTTCTTTGCCACTGTCACTAAGTTCCTAACACTGCTGCTACTGCCGCTAAGTCGCTTCAGTCGTGTCCGACTTTGTGTGACCCCATAGACAGCAGCCCACCAGGCTCCCCCGTCCCTGGGATTCTCCAGGCAAGAACACCGGAGTGGGTTGCCATTTCCTTCTCCAATGCATGAAAGTGAAAAGTGAAAGTGAAGTCGCTCAGTCGTGTCCAACTCTTGGCGACCCCATGGACTGCAGCCTTCCAGGCTCCTCCGTCCATGGGGTTTTCCAGGCAAAAGTACCAGAGTGGGGTGCCGTTGCTTTCTCCGAACACCAGTCTAAGTGCTAGAAATAATAACAATGAAGAAGAACAAGGCTATCTTTGCCTTCATGGAATTCAAAGTATAATGGGAAGAGGGCAGCGACATCAAACATTGATTAAATTAGATAACACATATAATGTGCCCAATGATAGGCATATAGCAAATAAGTGTTCAAATAAGTATCAGGTATTGTTAGCTATAAATATTACCTCGATGTTTTTAGGTAATCAGCCTTATGGCTACTAAAAAGCAAAACTTTTTATTCATCCAGTTCTCTAAAAACCAAGAGATTCTTCAGATGGTTTCTGTACTGTGCTTAGGCGCTCAGTCGTGTTCGACTCTTTGCAGCCCCATGGACTGTAGCCCACCAGGCTCCTCTGTCCATGGAGCTTCTCCAGGCAAGAATACTTGAGTGGGTTGCCATGCCCTCCTCCATCGGTTTCTGTACTAAAGGTCCTTATTTTTTAACTGTCCCCTCTCCCCAGTCCGTTTCTTGTGAGCCTATCTAGAGGAAGACATGTTCAGTCAGATTTCCCTACACAGGAACCGGCATTCCTCTGGAGAGGCAGCAGGTGATGAGAAACACCCAGAGGACCACACCTCTGGTCCACACCCAGAGCTTCATATGGCTGGGCTCCATGCAGACCCAACTCCGCCAGGCTATCCAAGCTCCTGTCCCTACTGAGGCTTGGCCATTCAGCTTGCTCTTCAATGCTTTTCTTCCAGTGTCTTTTTCTTGCTTAAAACAACAAGAATTTGTGCTGCTTACGAAGAACCCTAACTGATACAGTTAGGCAATGTAAGATCATTCTATAAAAAGGAGTGTTCACAGCCAAACACAATTGCCAAATCTCATCAAACTGTGCATTATTAAAATGAGTGAATTTACTGTTATGAAGTATATGTCAACAGAACTGGAGGAGTATTTAATTTAAAAGCATAAATAACACATTTAAAAAAATATTTTAGGTTATTCTCATATATACTGACATTATGCTCTATGCTAAAAAACTCATGTAAGAAATACTTTTTCAGATGGACCATTTTACAATTTCCCTGGCAGTCCAGCTGGTTAAGACTCTATGTGCTTCCACTTCACGGGGTATGGGTTCAATCCCTGGTCACCAAACTAAGATCCCACATGCCATGCAATGCAGCCAAAAATAAAATAAAAGGAAGAAGTTTAAGATAACCCATTTAAAGTGTTTCCACTAAAATCAAGCTGCACTGACTGCAATGAGTCTAGAATAAGAGAAGTACGTTAATATCTAAAAACTATGTCTTGCTTACTAAGTGTAATAAAGCTCACAACATACATAATGATCATATCTTGCTTTCAAGTTTATTGACAACACCCCTACAGTACTTTGCTTAATTATTTGTTTTGCTTATATTCCCACTCTCTATTTAGTCTTACTTTGCAAGCAGCCTATATCACAGCAGGAAACCCCCTCAAAATGCAAACCTCTCCAGCTCCAGTTGAAATTAGGACAGCCACACGTCACGCTTTACATTACAAGAATTTCAGAACTGCCTCACTTGGTCACACCATGCTGCATTCACTAGGCAGTCTCTGTGACAGGGGCTCCAAGGAACACATCAAAGAACACGGTTGTCCCACCTGCCAATCTTAAGCCTAACTCACATTCCAAAACATCTTCTGTCACCTTAACAAATCCTTAACATATTGGATTTGATACTCCTTAGTACACCCCAATCATTTCTGAGACATTTTTTGTATTTTAAGGTTAGTGAAAGGTATTAAAATAGAAGGGCAAATAATGAAAAAATAGACTTTGAACATTCAAGTTGCATGTGCATATTTATACAAAAAAAAAAAACACCCACAAATATTTTCTAATTACTGTCTCACTCGCAATAAGTGATTCACTTTAATTTTAAACATTACAAAACTCAAAATTTTATTCCCACAACTTTCAGATTTAACCACTTTATAACAAATACCCTTTTATCATACAATTTCCAATATTAAGTTCAAATTCATCACCTTCTCTTCAAGTAAAAATTCAGTCATCTTATCCCTGATCTCCCCAAGAATCTAATCAAATTTATAATGTGGGTTTTAAAACTATTTACTAAAGTATCCTACTGTGTGGCCTTTGGTGACCAGACTAGGTATCCTACATAGCCAACCAGCGAGAAAATCTAATTTAAACTATTCTAATTCCACATAAATTCAGCATTGTGTCTCCCAACAGTGTTTGAGGCAAACCAGGGCTGTTCTGTCTCAACTAGATGTTTCAATTCCCACAGATTCTTCCTCTGAGTTCAGCAAAACAAACAATGTAAGTTAACTCAAGTTTCAATACAGTATCTGTGTAGAAAACCAAAAATAAGATACATCTCAATGAAAACCTTGCTTTGCAACATAGTAGTATTCCAGTTTCCTGGCCTCTTCAATTTAAATTTCAATTACCTCCAGAGTTTCCCTTTGTACCACAGGACCAAAATATTTACAAAAGGAAAATGTGAAAAGGCCAATATTCACCTACCCAACATTTGGTAATCCAACAATACCAATTTTCAAGGAGGTTCCAAATCTTCCAATGATTGGGGGTGGTTTAATTCCATCACCTCCCTTTTTGGGGGGCATCTGAAATGTCAAAACAAACATACACGTGAACAAAACATTTTACTATCCCCATTGACCAAAAACACATTTCATCACACAAAATATATTATTGAATAATAAAAAACAAAATGCACTGTATATATTAATTCAAAACTGACATACTTTATTTTTCAACAATATAAACAGAAAAGTTGTTAACAGATTTGATTATGATAGTTATCAAAGCAGTCACCCCTGAAAAGTAATAGAAAAACTGATCTAAAAATATGTAGCACCAGGGATTCCCTGGTGGCTTGGTGGTAAAGAATCTGCCTGCCAATGCAGGAGACACAGGTTTGATCCCTGATCTGAGAAGATCCTACACGGTGAGGCCCAATTAAGTCTGTGAGCCACAAATATTGAGCCTGAGCTCTAGAGCCCAGGAATGGCAACTACTGAGCTCACGTGTCTCAGCTACTGCCTAGAGCCCCTGCTCTGCAAGGAGAGAAGCCACTGCAATGAGAAGCAAGTACTCCACAACTAGAGAAAATCCAGAACAGCAAGGAAGACCCAGCACAGCCAAAACGAAATTTAAAATATGTAAGTAAAATACAAATATGTGGCACCAGAAATAAAAAATAAAACGTAAGCTGCCAATCTTCCATTCAGACTGTTCACAAAACACTTTCTTAACCTGACGTGTGGTTACATGAATGAAAGCATTTGGAAGCACAAGCACAGATAAAAGTGTCAAAGAAAATCCATTGTAGAACCACTAGCAACCGAGTCACCTCCCACCAAACCATTCCCCCTTAATCTGGAACCTACTCTTTCCCATTTCGCACAGAAACACCACGTTTCACATGAAAGAACACTCGCCAACATCAAGGTCTTTCCAACAAGTTTCTTCCACCTTTGGCACTGTAGCTACGACTCCTCAGACCTCATAAGCAACGTCCGGAATCTACCCTTTGATTATTTCTAGTCCGAAATGGATTTACTAAACCTTTTTGTTTAAAGGTCGAAACTTTCTGGGTCCCTGACAATCTGGCTCCAAGTTTCTCCGCGCGGAACTGACCCCACTTCAGTACTGCAAACTGAACTTAAGAGGACTGCTAACCTCACGTTTTATAAGCTGGGAACTATGTCCCTATCTTCTGGCTCCAGCGGAACCTCCGCGGGCCACGCTGAGGCCCCGCTCATTAAGTGATAGTCCAGCCTCTGATCCTTGACCCCGGAGGCCAAGGAATCTCCCTTCTAGGATCGTAACTCCCACCAGTTGCCAGCCAAACCCCAGATCTCCGAAGCACATTTACATGAGAGGAGACTCCAGTCCCCTGGCCTTCTACCGAGGGGTGGCCGGCCGCCCAGCCAAAGCAGAGACCCTCCAAAAACCTTCCCCCTCTGAATGGGGCCACTGGCCATCCCCGCCTCGGTAGGAGGCTTTCCCTAGAACGTGCCGAGTGAGGCGTGGGCCGCTCTCGCGAGGCGCGGCCTAGTCCAACAACGCCTCATTCATCCACACGCTCCACGCCGCCAGCTGCCCTCGCCCCGTGCCGGCCACCCAGCCCTGGCCCGACGCCGGCCTCAGAGCAACGAGTCGGAGGGTCGAAGACGCGGCGGGGGCGCGCCCGCAGGCTCCCTGAGGACCTCACCGTGCTCGGGGCGCGCGATGACACGGGGGTCCCAGCGGCAGCGGGAGATGGGTCCTACCGGCAACGGGAGGCGGGGAGGAAGGAGGAGAGAGCGCAGGCCCGGCCCCTCCGCCGAGCAGCACGCACGTCGGCGGCGGCGGCGGAACGGGCGGGCCGGGCGCCGGGCTGCACCTGCGCGCAGGCCGCGCGCCCCGCCGCGCCCCGCCCCACCCCGCCCCGCGCGCCCGCCCGCCCGCCCGGCCCGTTGGTCCGGCCGCCTGGAAGCGGGAGAGAGTGGGAGGAGCCGCGCGGCACCCGAGCGGGCGGAAGCTGGAGATCCAGCCCTGCCTGCCTGACCCCTGTACCCCCGAGAGGCGTCTTCCGCCCTCCCTACACGTGGGCGTCTCGGCCTGAGATCTCGGCTTCCTTCCCTGTGCTTGCCCTGCATTGCCAGTAAGCGCACATTTCAGCCGCGGGACCTCGAACCATCCCGCCTGACCGCCTGCCGGCAGACGGGTTGACTCAGGTCTAGTAATTAGCCGCGCCAGCCCTGCTTGGCTGCCAACTGATTCATCGGGGACCACGGCCCCAGCTCGCCTTCTTTTTCTATAACTCTTCACTCAATCTGATAATGAGAAGCTGGTAAACTTTCTTAAAGGAAAAAAATAGGACTAAAGGAAGCCTGTGATCTAAGGAATCCTTCGTTGCCTTAATAGTTCAGGCATTTTACAGGCACGGAATCCCTGGATGAGATTAACACAGCCAATATTCACACACATACACACACACCGTCCTTTTCCTCTGGAGGGTTAAGAGCAGGGACCTTTAGAATTTAGGAAATGTAGGTTTCAATCTGGGTTCCACTACTCATAAGAGGTTATACTGATGGTGAGTACAAAGTGTGGGCTATTTAGCTTCCTTCTGTTTCTTAGCTACCCTGTACTCAGACACCAGTTTTTATAAATACAAGGTTTTGGTGACACGGGAGCTGGACTGAGACAACTTAAATAGTGCATATGTATCATACACTCTTACGAAGTTCTACAGTCGGCTTTCACACGGCTGCTTGTGAAAAAAGAGGAACCGTTACTTAAAAAGCTCAAGAATCCCAGAGAGCCCAACCTGTCCAGCAACCAGCCACTCCAATATTGATTGAAAACGTTCCCCAGCCGAGGAGTAATAGCACTGTCTTCAACTTAGCACTGTTCTTAGGCCAGATCTCAACACTTGTTCAATCTCTATATCTCTGCAATCTACCCATTCCCTTCAATTCACACTATCAAGTTCTTGAGTCAATTACCTGTTTCTCTATTTGCAGCTACCATCTTTTACTTGCACTTTGGACCACCTTGAAAGTGCCTTGACAAAGCAGGTCACAAAGATATTAGTGAGCTAGGCAGAGTTTCAGGAGTGGCCAATCGCTGCTGCTAACAGTTACCCAATAATAAGTCTCCATTTCTAACTCACTGGGTGAAATATGACTGGCAGTCACTGGGGTCAGTTCACACTCATGGGGGAGAGGATCTTACTGGCCTGGTTTAGGGAAAGTTCTACCAAAGGTCCAATCAGCAGTCATGTGGCTAAAAACATCTCTGACTGATCTCTCTCTACTAATGAAGCAGGCATGTCTCAGAGGAGATCCTAGTAGGTACATTGTATTCTACATAATAAATGAAGACTCAGTGAAACAAACAGGATGTTAAGAGTTAACACTAATGCCAAGCCTAATAAAATGACTTTGAACATAGGAAAGCTTGTCCTTGAGCCTTTTGCACAAAGGGACCTCTACTTAGTACCTGTTGGGCTCAGTGATTAGGTGAAGCCTAGAGGAAAGAATCAGGAGTAGTCTAAAATGGAAATTGAGCAAAAGATCTCTATCAAAGGAAGGATGAGAATAGACCATTAGATCAACTCAACATAAGGGTGCTGCCAAGAAAAGATAAATGGGCTGAAAAAAAGTAGAGCCCTTGGGATGGGGGTTGCGGTGGAAGGGAGGCACAAGAAGGAGGGGATATATGTATACATAATAGCTGATTCAATTTGTTGTACAAGATAAAGTAATACAATATAGTAAAAGCAATTATACTCCAATTTTTTTTAAAAGTAGACAAGAGCTCGTATTTTTCACTCTTTATTATTATTAGCTTTCAGAATTTTTCTTACCTTTCCAGTCATCAGTCAATGACCAGGGATCAAGTGAGTTGACCAAAGGTCACAAAGGATCTAGGAAATGGATGGAGGTCAGTCATTTATCCCCCACCACCCCATACAGTAGCTCCGTTGGAAATTCAGAGATTTACTGATCTTATACAGAAACCTAAGGGCAGGAGACAGGAAGACTTTACAGAGAGAAGAAGAGAAAGAAAGGAGGAAAATGGAACAGTGACACATTCATCATAGGCTTGCAAGGCTGGGCTACACCTGTGGGCCAACCTCATCCACATCTGTTACAGGTGTAACAGATAGAAAAATAATAGTAATAACTACACTAAGAGGGAAACTGTCCTGATAATAACTTTAGAGGGGAAGGGAACAGCTTGTAAAAAATATAAGTACCTTGGGGGAGGGGGGCAGGGGGAATTGAGGACCTATTGGTCAAAGGTCTAACAAACCTGTAGTTAGAAGGTAAATGAGATCTGGAGATCTAACATACAGCATTGTGATTATAGTTAACAATACTGTATTTTATATATATATAATATATATATGTATTTGAAAGTTGCTAAAAGACTAGGTCTTACATGTTCTCATCACAAAACAGAAATAACAATTGTGTGAGGTGACAGAGGTGCAGTGAAGAACAAGACAAATATGGCCCTTGCCCTCAAGGAGCTTGCAGTCTAACAGGGAAGGCAAACAAGTAACTATACAAATAACTATCTAAGAACTTGATAAAAAAAAATCTATAGAATACTTAAGTGCTTTGATTACAATTTCACAATTTAAAATACACCATTACCAGGACTTCCTTGGCAATCCAGCAGTTAAGACACCATGCTTCCCTGCAGTGGGCACAGATTCGATCTTTGGTTGGGGATCTAAGATCCTGCATATAGCACAACTTGGCCAAAAAATAGGAAAAAACTTTGTTAATAAAAACTAAATAAAATACACCATCACTTTGACTTTCATTTACTTGTAGGACTTCTGATATTATGTTCCAGACAGTGTATGATCAACCCCTTTCCCTGTTCCATTACCAGCAGTACTCAGACCCAGTCAGGCATCAGCAAAGAAGCAGATTTTCAATTTTCATTCTTCCACTTGACAGATCGTGATTTCTGAATCTTTGAAATTTGACCATAAGTTACCTGTGAAGTAAAACATGTTTAATCATCTGCCCTGTATTCTGGAATTGCTCATAGTGTTTGAAAGAATGCTGATTGATTAAGGAGTCCAGCTATCCTCATAGAAACTGCTAGAATTTTGTTATCTAATGTCTATCGTAATTCATGGGTAAAGATTTAGGAAGTCTTTTTTCTTTTTTCAGGAAGTCTTAAAAGAAGATTTTACATACTATTTTCCCAGAGGCAACAGAAAAAGATATATGCTAAACTAAAAAAGTACAGATACTATTAAAGCATTATGTAGGATACTTTGAGCTGCAAGTAATAGAAATTCCTATTCAATGGAAATTTGTCCTATATAACAGAACGTCCAGAGAAGAAGAACTTCAGGATTGATGGATTCTGTAGCTCAACACTATTTTCAGGGATCTTGATTCTTTCTGTATCACAGCTCTGTCTTTTCTGGACATCCTCTGGTTTCATCTTCAGGCTAACAGCAAGAAGACTCCTGTGGCACTTCTAGGCAACACATCCCAAAATGACAATATTCAGGGAGGGTAAGGAAAATAAACCATTTCTTCTTGTAACTCTTTCTTAGAAAAAAGGAAATGGATCCTAGAAATCCTCTAGCAGACTTCTTCCATTGGGCAAATTGAGGTCTCGTGCCTATACTCAAACCAAACACTGGCAGGGGAAATGGGGTTAGCCTGAGACCATTCGGCCCAACCTTGGGCCTGGAATATAGCTCAGCTTCACCGGAGGCACCTGACTGTGGATAGGTCTCTGGGCAAAATCAGGGTTGTATAAGAACAGGGCACCTGTGTCCACATATACTTCCTGAACCACTTTTCAACATAACAGCGTGAATATAGAATGATAATTCTGAAAAAAATTAGTGGCATTGGTGGTCATCTGATTAAATGTACATATTGTAATAGATATTGGTATACCTTGTTCAATGAGAAAACACAAGAAAATTGATCATCTTCTGATAACATAGTGGTGTTACATAAAGAGAGCACGTGAAAATAATATTTTTTATTAACCTCTGCAAGATACTTAAAATTCCAGTCATGAGAAGTGAAATTACTTACCAAAATGTATCATGAATCCCACCAATTGAACTGGAAGTTGGGGGATCTTGCCTGTAAGTTACCAAACTGGTGGCCTCTCATAGTAGCACCAGCTCAGGATAATATTCACCTTCATTACACTGTTGAACCTGTGTGGTTCATTTCAGTGACTATTTGTACTAGTCAGCATAGGACAGATTATAATACAGTAACAGATTACTTCAGGGACTTCTGTGGTGGTCCAGTGGCTGAGAGTCCACACTCCCAGTGGAGGAGCCCTGGATTAGATCCCTGGTCAGGGAACTAGATCTCATATGCCACAACTGAGAGGTCGCATGCCACAACTGAAGATCCTGCATGCCACAGCTGAAGAGCTTGCATGCCACAACAAAGATCAAAGATTCCTTGTGCCACAACTATGACCCAGCATAGTCACATAAATAAATATTTTTTTAAAAAGACAACTCCAAAATGTCTGGGGAAGAGGAAGTCACAGAATAAAATAATTCTCTTACATAAAGTCCCCTGGAGCTCTGCTAGTTTTGTCCATGAGTTGGCTCAGCACTTGCAGGCTATTTCGGTCTCTAAATCCTTCCATTTCAAAGTGCTCCCCCCACAAAGTGACATTTCATTGGCCAAGTGAAGTCACATGACCACATCAACCTTCAAGGGGCAGAGGATCCTTGTACCTAGCAGTAGAGGAGAATTAGATACTAACAAATAGTGATAATGCCTGACACAATATATTCATAATAGATTCACAAATAGATTCTATGAAGGATGTTCTTTCTAAATCAATTTTCTGTTGTCACTATATGAAACACAGCCATCAAGGGTGCCCTTCTTTCTAAATGATTCTTATGAAGAAGTCATGACTGATGTCCCTTTGGCGGTGCCTGTTCATCCCATGGCCCCTTCCTTCTAAGAATGATTCACTCCCTCTCCAAACTGAGGGGGCAAGCCTAAACCCTCCTGTTTATAGCACATGAATTTTAGCCTCAGGAGATTGGACGAGCGGTGGGTGAAAGCCCAATCTAAGCTGGGCTATCTAGATTCTCTTTCTCTTGAGAAGTTGGACACAACATAGCAATAATTACTATCAATTGCTTAAAGGCAACATAGAATCAGGGCTATGTCATACACTTTCTTGACAGTTCAGACAAAGCTCTTTGAAAGAAAAAACAGGCAAGCAGGAAAAAAGCAGTAATCAATCACCCACATGGTCCTTTAATCACAAGTTCTGACTTTAGGGTCACAGTCTAGTCCTCCTAAAGTTCTGTATATTTTCTGAATTTGGACTCTGTGAAATAGCTCTGTATTCTACCAAGACTTTCATCTTCTGTTTAAATTGGTTTCCAATGGGTTTCTATTTTTTACAACCAAACAATGGTTGCAATAGATAAAGCAAAGAACAACTGATACTGTCCTGAAAATAATTCATGTCTGTTAGGGGTCCATTGATCCAATGTTCCTCTTACCTGTAGTTTTAAATTATAAAACTTTATTTCCCAGAGTGTGTTCTGTACAATGGTGATCCTCTACACTCTATGGAACCACAGATCTAGGATCGGTTAAGTTTTAGAAGGTGGCTTCCCTGGTGGCTCAGACGGTAAAGAATCTGCCTGCAATGCAGGAGACTCAGGTTCAATCTCTGGGTCAGGAAGATCCCCTGGAGAAGGGAATGGCAATCCACTTCAGTATTCTCGCCTGGAGAATCCCATGGACAGAGAAGCCAAACATGACTGACCAGGAGTGCTGAATCCTGCATCTCCCTTTGGGAGACTGTAATATACATTAGTACATTTAAGGATCTGAGAAATTCCACAATAAAGAGACCTGTCAAGTCTCCTTATCCCACCATTACCTGCATTTTCATACAATACACATTAAAATGTCTGAGAGCATGCGCTCTACGGAATCAACTCTTCGGAAGTTGATATTAAATAGTAATTTAGGAGGAGTCCTTTTTCTGCAGCAGAAAACTGTTGAACAATGCTTTCTTCCCTTGCTTTTTTAACAACTACGTAGTGACAAGAAATGATTATTTGACAAGGAAAAAAAAAAATGAGTACCAACTAAAGAAAGCATTGCTCCCAGATGTCTCACTACCAAGATGAAACTTCAAATTAAGAGTCTTGTGCTTTATCTTACTCTAGATGAGAAAATGCCTTTTTAGGAGAAGGGAAAGATCTCCAAAGAGTGGGATGAAACATGTATGTTTTCTTGAGTGACCTTTGAGATTACTGATGAATCTCCTAGAAGCTATCTTTGGGTTATCCTGTCCTACAGTTGATAGGCAAAGCCCTGACTAAGATAACCACTGTTTTATATTACCTCTGTGCCTTATTAACAGGACTTTAAAGACTACTCAGTGCTTTGGCTTCCTGGCCAACTGAAGCAATACCAGCTCAGGTTGGATCTCCTTGAAAGTTGAACCAGATTACACACAATGATCTGAGAATTAAGAGAAGAAGTAGCACTGTACTCACAATCATCTTCAAGATCGAATGATTTTCTTCTGCTTCCATTTCTGTCCTTCTTAGGTTTTTAGGTAGAGAATGAAAATAGTTACTATCTTCCTATTGCTTATCTTACTAACCTCTATTGGGTGCCAGATACCATCCTTACATTTTACATCTGGGACCTAATATACTAACTGTACAGGTAAGGGTTGTGCTAAGTCGCTTCAGCCATGTCAGACTCTCAGCAACCCCGTGGACTGTAGTCTGCTAGGTTCCTCTGTCCATGGGATTCTCCAGGTAAGAATACTGGAGTGGGTTGCCAGGCCCTCCTCCAGAGGATCAGCCCTCCTCCAGGAGATCTTTCTGACTGAAGGATAGAGCCCATGTCTCTTATGCCTCTTACATTGGCAGGCAGATTCTTTACCACTGAGCCGCCAGGTAAGGGTTGCTGCTGCTAATGCTGCTAAGTCGCTTCAGTCGTGTCCGACTCTGTGCAGCCCCACGGACGGCAGCCCACAAGGCTCCCCCATCCCTGGGATTCTCCAGGCAAGAACACTGGAGTGGGTTGCCATTTCCTTCTCCAGTGCATGAAAGTGAAACGTGAAAGTGAAGTCGTGTCGGACTCTTCGAGACCCCATGGACTGCAGCCCACCAGGCTCCTCCATCCATGGGATTTTCTGGGCAAGAGCACTGGAGTAAGGGTTACTATGCCCCTTTTGTAGCTAAGGACACCAAATCCATAAAAGGTTAGGTGATTTTATTAGCATTCATTATTAGGCAATAACCTAACTACCAAACCAATTCCATCTGATTCCAGATGCACTTTCTATTTAAACATGTCGCACAACAGCCAAATAATGTTTCACATTTAGCAAATGATGCAGTCTGTCTAACAGTATAGATGAGGAATAAAGGGGTGTATATATGTGTGTTTGTGTGCCCACATGTCTATGTATGCTTTTAAGTGGAGCAAAAGATTAACTCAAATATTTCACGTAAAAAAAACTGACCTCAAAGGGAACTTCTGGCTAGGATTTCTTTTTTTAATCATGAATATTTCAGTCAGTAAATAGAACTATTAACATTATTGGAAGACATCTTCAGTGTATCTATAGGCTTTGATATTCAAGGACAAACAAGAGCCTGGAAACATTAAGGCTTCAGTGTTCATGACATGACCAGGATTATCTAAATTGATGCAGTGATTAAAATGTTTTGTCAGGGAACAGTTTATTCAGGGAATCCTGGATGAATTGCTGTGAAATCATTGGTGAACTATTAAATGATGCATATAAGCAGGAAGATGAGGTCCCAGAACTGTGCTTCTTCCCATTTCATCTGTCTTTGAACTTCAATTCTCATTACAGCTTGAAGAAAAGTATTTTCTAATGATGCTTATAAAATAAACAAAGAACGCTGCCTGACAAAGTACTGAGAAGACTGTTTTAAAACAAATAAGCATAACTGTATATCAAGTCGGTGACACAACCACACAAAGAGAAGAATTGTTTTAAGTTTTTTTATAACATAAGACTTTGACTATATATTCTTAGAAATAGGTATTCTAAGGACAAAAAGGTAAATTTTTAATTTCTTCTAGTAGTCTCATGAAAACTGATAAAAAAAATACTGGTATCATTTTGAAATTATTTTATGAATATCATAGAGCAAATGATTATGTTAAATGTGTTGGGATCAAAAATGTATAAAATGAGCCCACAATACCTTCTACCTGAGAGGAAGGAAGTTACCAAAGACTGTTGGGATCATATCAAAATGACACAAAAGTCAACTTCCTCTAGGCTTCCTCCAGCCAAATATGGAACAATTTAACCATCCAAAGTAAAAATTATTGAAACTGAAACATGTTGAATGTATAAAATCCATGCATTCATATGATATGAAAAAGATAAAGAAAGATAATTAATTACATAAATACACAGAAAGTTATTGGTCACCATTAGAAATAGTTAGGGCATTGTATGAGCTTGGTAGAGCTGCCATAATAAAGTGCCATCTAAGTGACTTCAACAACAGAAATCTATATTCTCACAATTCTGGAGGCTAGAAATCCAAGATCAAGGTGTCAGCAAAGTTGATTTCTTCTGAGGCTTCTGTCCTTGGCTTGCAGAGGGCCACATTCCCCCACTATCTTCACGTGGCCTTCCCTCTGTGTATATCTGGGTCTATGTTTTCTCTTCCTATAAGGATACCAGTCATGTTGGATTAGGGACCACCACAATAACTATGTTTTAACTTAATTACCTTTTAAAGACTTATCTCCAAACACATACTGGGGGTTAGAACTTCAATGTATGAACTTGAGGAAGGACACAACTTAGTATTGATATAACAACAGGCACCAAGTCCTTACTTTGAAAATTAAAAAAAAAAGAAAAAATAATTTATTCTGTCTGTCCCACATAAAATACACTAAATATCCCTAATTAAGGAGGGGAATCCTGTTACTAAATGCAAACAAAATGATAGAAAAACACTATTTTTGTGGTATAGGCAGTGCTCATTAATGGATGATTAAACTATTAAGGAAAAAAGGTTGATAGTACACTTTTTAATGATTAAGCTATTACCACTTGAATCTACCAATCAATGTAGCATCACTAAAAGTAGGATAACCAGACATTACATGCCTGCTGAGGTGATGCAACATAACCTACATGGCACCACCTATGAGATATTCTTGCTTAAGAAGCTAAAACTGAATTTAATTGAACCTTTAGTTTTAACTTTAAGTTTATAGGAGATATAGTGGATGGGGGACAAGTTGAATTACACTATGAGGAAGCAGTTTTCCAAATCCAGAAGGTAAGATATTCTACAGGGTAATTAACCTGATTTTATCAAGTCAACAGCATGAGTATGCAGGTCAGGAAGCAACAGTTAGAACTGGACATGGAACAACAGACGGGTTCCAAATAGGAAAAGGAGTACGTCAAGGCTGTATATTGTCACCCTGCTTATTTAACTTCTATGCAGAGTACTTCATGCGAAATGCTGGGCTGGATGAAGCACAGGCTGGAATCAAGATTGCCGGGAGAAATATCAATAACCTCAGATATGCAGATGATACCACCCTTATGGCAGAAAGCAAAGAACTAAAGAGCCTCTTGATGAAAGTGAAAGAGGAGAGTGAAAAAGTTGGCTTAAAGCTCAACATTCAGAAAACCAAGATCATGGTATCCAGTCCCATCACTTCGTGGGAAATAGATGGGGAAACAGTGGAAACAGTGGCAGACTTTATTTTTTTGGGCTCCAGAATCACTGCAGATGGTGACTGAGGCCATGAAATTAAAAGATGCTTACTCCTTGGAAGAAAAGTTATGACCAACCTAGACAGCATATTAAAAAGCTGAGACATTACTTTGCCAACAAAGGCCCATCTAGTCAGGGCTATGGTTTTTCCAGTAATCATATATGAAGGTGAGAGTTGGACTATAAAGAAAGCTGAGCGCCAAAGAATTGATGCTTTTGAACTGTGGTGTTGGAGAAGACTCTTGAGAGTCCCTTGGACTGCAAGGAGATCCAACCAGTGCATCCTAAAGGAGATCAGTCCTGGGGGTTCATTGGTAGGACTGATGTTGAAGCTGAAACTCCAATACTTTGGCCACCTGATGCGAAGAACTGACTCATTTGAAAAGACCCTGATGGGAAAAATTGAGGGCAGGAGGAGAAGGGGACGACAGAGGATGAGATGGTTGGATGGCATCACTGACTCAATGTATATGCGTTTGAATAAGCTACTGGAGTTGGTGATGGACAGGAAGGCCTGGCGTGCTGCAGTTCTTGGGGTCGCAAAGAGTCAGACACGACTGAGTGACTGAAATGAACTGAACTGAACCGATCAACATGAGAAAATTAAAAAAGGAAAGACGACTGTTCCAGATTAAAAGAGTCACAACAAAATAGAATGTATCGACTTTGTTTTAATCCTGATTGAACAAACCAACCATAAAAAGTGTTTTTGAGATAATCAGAAAAAAATTTATCATTATCAGTGCAATGATATTAAGGAAGTAGTGTTAACTTTTACGTGTGATACTATTATATTTTTTAAGTCTTCATTTTATACAGAAGTATTTAAGATACTTCTTAAATTATAGAGAAATATCAGACATTTGCTTTTAGAAAATAAAGAAGAGAAAGAAAGAGGGAGAAAGGGATAAATGATTGATATGGCAAAATGTTGATAATTGTTTAAACTGCTAGACCAATAGTTCTCAAAAGGGATCTCCCAACCAGCAGCAGTAGCATCATTTGAGAATCTGTTAGAAATGCTAACTTCTTGGACCCACCCCAAACTCACTGGATCAGAAATTCTGTGGACAGGGTCCAGCAATCTGCAGATTAACAAACCGTCCAGGTGATTCCCATGCAGCTGAAGTTTGAGAACCACTTCGGTAGAAAAAGTGGAAGGAGTCTGAGAATTTTAAATGTTGAATATTTTTCAGTACAATTAAAAACTGTCATTATAAAAAAAAAGTTAAAAAAAAAAGTATTTGTGGTATATGCAAGAGTCTGAAGGAAAATGTAACTACCTCCAGGGGTTTGTCATAACATAAATAATCCTAAGAAGTAAATTGTAGAATGTGTGAATTATCTCTCAATAAAGCTGTTTAAAAGAGACTCTGTGGTTCTCCTTGAAGGTGACTTTAATATTTATTTATTTATTTCTATTTTAACTATTTCTTTGGCTGTGCCAGGTCTTAGTTGCGGCACACAGGATCTTTAGTGGTGGCGTACGGGATCTAGTTCCTTTACCAGGGACCAAACCCGTGTCCCCTGCATTGGGAACGTGGAGTCTTAACCACTGGCTCACCAGGAAAGTCTGGAAGGTGCCATTATAAGGCTTCATATTTTTTTCTTTCTAAGACAGAGAGCTTCCCTTTCATTCTCTTCGTTATTAAATATTTATTGAATTTAATGCTGTACAGGAATTCTGCTGTGGGCTGGGGAGATAAAGATGGAAAAAGCACAGTTGCTTGGGCCCCCCCACTGATCCAGCAGTTAAGAATCTGCCTTCCAATGCAGGGGACACCCATTCCATCCCTGATCCTGGAAGATCACACATGCTGCAGAGTAACTAAGCCCCTGCGCCATGACTACTAAACCTGCGCTTTGGGGCCCGCCAGCCGCACCTACTGAGCCCAAGTGCCACAACTGCTGAAGCCTGGGTGCCACAGAGCCCGTGCTCTGCAACAAGAGAAACCGCTGCAAGGAGAAACCCGAGCACCGCAGCTAGAGAGTAACCCCCACTCTCCACAACTATAGAAAGCCAGAGTGCAACAATTAAAACCCAGCACAGCCATAAATGAATAATTTTAAAAAAAAGAAGAAGAAACTCAGAACTAATTAAAACACACACAGAGTTGCTTTCCCCAGTGGTTCCATAGCATAATGGGGAAAGGAGATAAAGGAATCACAGTGTAAGTAACGGCTGAACTGGGATGAGTTAATGCAGTGTGGAACCAACACTGACACTGACAGGACACTTGTCCTGAGTCGTAAAGACTGAGTTGAGATTAATGAGATGGAGGGAAGTCTTAGAGAAATGCAAGAATACCATTCACTCACAAAGTCAGAATAAAGAGATGCAGGTGGCTAGAACAAAGCAAGGAGTTTATGGTGGCAATGGACAGAGATCCCCATCCTAAAGGGATCAGCCCGCCAGGCTTTTCACATTGCTGTCTCTGTAAATATTTCTGTGAATGTACGCAGGTGTAGTGAAGTCTCTAGCAACTGGAAAATAATCCTAAGAGTCAGACTATGAAATTTTGAAAGTCTAGAGCCATCAAAAGGAACAATTTGGCCTAAAACCATTGCTTGCATTTATATAGAACTATACTGCTGAAGAGAATGCCAAGAGACGCCTTTGTATAGAAGTGTTAGCTAAATATAGCTACCTAATCATTTGTGAATAAATTGAAATGAGCTATCTTGGAAAAGTATAGAAATGTCACTATTCTTTAACCATAGATTCCATCATAGATGTGAGACATTAAAGCAGGTATTTCATGCTATTTGAAGATATTTTTAGTGTTGGTGTTCTAATCCACATTATTTTTTTAAGTCAAAATCTCAGGAATGTTGTGCCTATCAAATATAACTATCTTCTGTTGCATTTTCTATCTATACCACAAATGTTAATGTAAAATAAAGGGAATGTAACAAATAGAATTTTGTCAGCTGGTTTGACAGCATTAAACCAACCAAAGAATTCCATAAGTAACAAAAGATTTTATATAGAAATGTAATTAAAATTATTATAAAAATAAACAAGGAACATAACTCCCTTCTCCATGTTGTTTGAATAATACATGCTGAAAGAGGAAATTAAGTTCAATAAAAGTCAATTCATTGAGACTGATAAAGCAAGGATTTGGAGTTCAGTCGCTCAGTCATATTTGACTCTTTGCAGCCCCGGGGACTGTAGCCTACCAGGCTCCTTTGTCCATGGAATTTTCCAGGCAAGAATACAGGAGCAGGTTGCCATTTCCCCCTCCAGGGGATCTTCCTGACCTGACCCACGGATCAAACCCTCTTCTCTTGCATCTCCTACATTGGCAGACTGATTTTTCACCCACTAGCGCCACCTGGGAAGCCCCTTCTAATCATTAGCTTTATAAAATAAGAATTTTATTTTATAAAATTTTTGTTATATTTTATTTAAAAAAAAAATCATTTTACTTTAATGATATAAACAAGGTTTCTAGAGTAGTATTGCTTAAAATCACCAATCATAATTTTCTCTATGTTAAACCTGAAGTTTTCCCATTAACTGTAAAATATTGTTGAGTGTTAATGGGATGCTGAAAAGAATACAGGCTTTGGAGGCAGGTAACCTAGACTTGAATTCTGGTACCACCGCTTACAAGCTATGTCATTTGGACCCACTTGTTTGTCCCAGCCTCCATTCCCTGGGCCTACCACCATCTTCCTCACAGAGATTTTACGAGGTCTAATGACTAAGGTGGTGTATAGCAGCAAGCAGGCTACCTGGAACAAGATGAAAGCATTCTCCGGATATTACTAGTTCCCCTCAGCTATGGTCTTCTGTACAAACAAAACTCGGTGGCTTTAACACAAATATTTAGTACTTCTCATATTTTCTGTGGTTTATTTGGGCAGTTCTGCTTCAGTGGAATTGCTAGGCTAGGCACTGGGATTGCTAGAAGATCCAAAATGGCCTTGCTCATTTGACTGACATTTGATGGTTGTCAGCAGGGACGGTTGGTTAGGGCACCTCAGTCCTTCTCCACATGCCCTTTCTCTGCCACTCAGGTATCTCACAGCATAGAGGCTGGGCTCAAAGAGGGAGCATTTCAGTAGCAATAGGCAATTGGAAGCTATCAAGTCTCTTAAGGTCTAGTTCCAGAGACCTAGATTATCACCTTGTCCACATTCTACTGCCCAAAGCCAACCTGGATTCGAGGAATGGGAAATAGTACCATTTTTTAATGTGAAGAGTGGCAAGTATACAAGTAGGAGAAGTATTTGTGGGGGACAATCTTTGGAAACACTACTCTAATGCACCTCTGGCCACAACAATTCATATCTTTCCCATATGTGAAATATTCTCACTCCTCAGAACCCCTAAAATCTCATACTTTTATGGCATCAGGTCAAAGTCCAGGACTTTGTCAGTCAAATAAGGTCCAGGAGCAACTAAAACTCTTCAAGATGGTCTCTCAAGTGCAGCCCTTAGTCACAAAGACCTGTGTAAACTAAAAAGACAAATTACCTGTCCCACCTGCATCCAACAATACCATGGTGATAAAGGGACAGGATAAGCACAACAGACACCTTCATTCAAAAAGAGGGGGATAGTAATCCCACTCCTAGATGTATGTTCAGAGAAAACTCTAATTCAAAAAGATACATGCAGCCCAATGTTCATAGTAGCACTATTTACAGTAGCCAAGACATGGAACCAACCTAATGTCCATCTATAGGTGAATGGATAAAGAAGATGTGATTTATTAGCCATAAAAAAGCATGACATAATGCCATTTGCAGCAACATGGATGGATCTAGAGATTATCCTACAAAGTGAAGAGAGTTAGAAAAAGAAAGACAAATACCAAGTGATATCACTTATGTGTGTGTGCTCAATTGCTCAGTGGTGTTCGACTCTTCAGGACCTCATAGACTGTAGCAGGCTCCTCTGCCATGGAATTTTCCAGGCAAGAATACTGGAGTGGGTTGCCATTGCCTAAAGCTATGCTTTTTCCAGTAGTCATATATGGATGTGAGAGCTGGACCATAAAGAAAGCTGAGTGCCGAAGAATTGATGCTTTTGGACTGTGGTCCTGGGGAAGACTCTTTGAGAGTCCCTTGGACCACAAGGAGATCCAACCAGTCAATCGTAAAGGAAATCAGTCCTGAACATTCATTGGAAGGACTGATGCTGAAGCTGAAACTTCAATACTCTGGCCACCTGATGCAAAGAGCTGACTCATTGGAAAAGACCCTGATGCTGGGAAAGACTGAAGGCAGAAGAAGAAGGGGACGTCAGAGGATGAGACGGTTGGATGGCATCACCAACTGGATGGACCTGAGTTTGAGCAAGCTCTGGGAGTTGGTGATGGACAGGAAAGCCTGGCGTGCTGCAGTCTATGGGGTCGCAAAGAGTCAGACACGACTGAGTGACTGAACTGAACTGCAAGGGATCTTCCCAACCCAGAGATCAAACTCGCATCTCTTGCGTTGGCAGTCAGATTCTTTACCCCTGAGCCACCTGGGAAGCTGAGTATTACTTATATGTGGAATCTAATGAGTGACACAAATGAACTTATTTATAAAACAGAAACAGACTCACAAACATGGAAAAGAAACTTATGGTTACAAAGAGAAAGGGGATGACAGAGGATAAATGAGGAGTCTGGAACTAGCAGATACAAAATACTGTATATAGAATAGATAATAAGGTCCTACTGTATAGCATGAGCTTCCCCGGGAGCTCAGACAGTAAAGAATCTTCCTGCATTGCAGGGTACCCAATTTCCATCCCTGGGTCAAGACGATCCCCTGGAAAAAGGAATGGCTATCCACTCCAGTGTTCTTGCCTGGGAAATATCATGAACAGAGGAACTTGGCAGGCTACTGTCCGTGAGGTCGTAAAGAGTCGGACACAACTTAGTAACTAAGTGTGCACTGTATAGCACAGGGAACTATATTCAATATCCTGCAATAAATCATAATGGAGAAGAATGTAAAGAAGAATTACATATATATATGCATAACTCAATCACTTTGCTGTACATCAGAAAGTAGCACAATATTGTAAATCAACTATCAGTTCAGTTCAGTCGCTCAGTCGTGTCCGACTCTTTGCGACCCCATGAATCACAGAACGCCAGGCCTCCCTGTCCATCACCAACTCCCTGAGTTCACCCACACTCACGTCCATCGAGTCCGTGATGCCATCCAGCCATCTCATCCTCTGTCATCCTCTTCTCCTCCTGCCCCCAATCCCTCCCCGCATCAGAGTCTTTTCCAATCAGTCAACTCTTCACATGAGGTGGCCAAAGTACTGGAGTTTCAGCTTTAGCATCATTCCTTCCAAAGAAATCCCAGGACTGATCTCCTTTAGAATGGACTGGTTGGATCTCCTTGCAGTCCAAGGGACTCTCAAGAGTCTTCTCCAACATCACAGTTCAAAAGCATCAATTCTTCGGCACTCAGCCTTCTTCACAGTCCAACTCTCACATCCATACATGACCACAGGAAAAACCATAGCCTTGCCCAGATGAACCTTTGTTGGCAAAGTAATGTCTCAGCTTTTGAATATGCTATCTAGGTTGGTCATAACTTTCCTTCCAAGGAGTAAACATCTTTTAATTTCATGGCTGCAGTTACCATCTGCAGTGATTTTGGAGCCCCCAAAAATAAAGTCTGACACTGTGTCCACTGTTTCCCCATCTATTTCCCATGAAGTGATGGGACCGGATGCCATGATCTTCGTTTTCTGAATGTTGAGTTTTAAGCCAACTTTTTCACTCTCCATTTTCACTTTCATCAAGATGCTTTTGAGTTCCTCTTCACTTTCTGCCATAAGGGTGGTGTCATCTGCATATCTGAGGTAATAAACTATACTTCAAATTAAAAAAAATTTTTTAAGGGGTGAATGGGGGGATAGGAGGCACATAACAGTCACCAGACCATAGTAATTCTGGAATTAGGCCAAGCACATACCATCATTTCCCACAACTTTGAGATCAGAGAAAGTGCCTTGATTAAGGCCCAGTTCTGCCTGCTAGAGTAGTTCTTTCAGATTCTCTAGGCCCTTGATTCTGAGTCATTCTTCATTTTCCATAAGAAATGGTCCATGTTTACAACTGAGTAGCATTCTCTGCTTGCTTCTTGTCTGGAGAAAGTTCTGGGCTCAGAGGTCTCTTTTGTTTTTACACTATCTCTGCCCTTTGGACCATGCTTATATAATTCCTTTTTAAAAAATCTTTATGGGCTTCCAGCATATCACATTTTAATCCAGTCTATTAGGTAAAAGCCACATCCACAAGTCTCTATGAGACAGGCCCTCCCCCCATCTAGGATTTAGAGACAGATGCTATGTGACAATGCCTTTAAGATGCTTAGAAATCCTTTTTTCTAGCAAAGAAAACCCAAGTGGTGTGCACTTAAAATTCTTGGAAGCCCTTTCATCTATCCAGCAGCACTTTGAATTTGATCCTTGCTAGCAGAGTCGGACACGACTGAGCGACTTCACTTTCACTTTTCACTTTCTTATTGGAGAAGGAAATGGCAACCTGCTCCAGTATTCTTGCCTGGAGAATCCCAGGGACGGGGGAGCCTGGTGGGCTGCCATCTATGGGGTCGCACAGAGTCGGACACGACTGAAGCGACTTAGCAGCAGCAGCAGCAGCAGCAAAGTCCTAGCTGGCGACTCTCTGTTCATTCCTGTCTCATCAAATGCAGCTTAGAAAAACCAACTGGTACTTGGAACATGCTATCTGCAAATCTTCTTAGCCATCTTCACAAGTTCATGAGGTATGTTTTCTATCTTGTATATTACTATAGTCAGCAGGTCTGCCAAACTTTCCACCCTTACTTAACAGGGGTTGCTTTTTCTCCAGTATCCAATAACATTTTTATCACTCCCCTTCCAACTTCATTTACAGTCTCCTCAAAGCCCTTCTGGCTTCTGCCCTCCAGCTGGTCCCAAAGTCAATGCCATGTGTTTTTAGGTTTTTTATTACCACAGCACCTTACTTCCAGATTCCAATTTCTCTTAGCTTTCTATTGTTAAATATTTTTTTTTAAAGTCCCAAACTTAGTGCATTAAAATGACTGTAATCACAGTGGTCAAATCAAGAACATACATGCGCTTCTTTCCTCACATGTTTGGTCCCTCAGTGCTCATCCTTGTGGCCTCTCTCTCCACGTGATATCTCATCCTCCAGGGTCACCATAGGTTTCTCTCCAGACAATAGTTTGGACTTGTTACATGATGGCTGAGGGTTCTAAGATGCCAGAGGTGAAGTGCCAGCCCTCTTAATCTTTGCACTGGAAGTCCTGGGGAACCACTTCTGTTGTGTTCAACCAGGCAGAGCAAGCCCCAAGACCAGTGCAGATTGACGGGAGGGGAAATAAACTCCGTGTTATGAACTGAAGTTTTGCAAACCCCTAAAAATTCATATGTTGAAATCTAGTCCCCAGTGTGGTGGTATTATGAGGTAAGGCCTATGGGAGGTAACTCGGTTATGAGCAGGGAGCCCTCCTGTGTGCATTTAGCGCTCTTTTAAGAAAAGGCCAGACAGCTGGCCCTCACTTGCTGCCATGTAGGGGAGGGTACCACTTGAAGTCAGCCATTGACAACCTGGACAAAGGCTCTCACCAGGACCCCAAATATGCTGGCAACCTGATCTCAGGGCTTCCTACCTCCAGAACTATGAAAGATAAGTTTCTATTCCTTTAGCTACCCAGTTTTGCGTGAGCTAAATGACTAAGCTGACTTTAGAAGTCACTAAGCTTCATTTCAAAAGATGAGGAACAAAATGTACATTCATGGAGGGGGGAACTACTGGGGCTCAATTTTAACTCCTAATTTTATTGCAACAGTTAAGCCTAGCCCTGCCTTGCTTAGGGTAAATGGCAGGAGGTCTCGGCTCTGATTCCTTTCTTCCTATACGTTGGTGCACGTAAGTGTGGTGGTAGATCTCTGCCTAGAACAAACACTGCCGCTCTCACCCTCAAACCCCAATTCAGGTCATCAGGGAATGTTATGCCAGACATTGGAAGACTGCCAAGTTCTTCCTTCCTTTTTCACTTTCTTTTCTTCTTCCCTTTCTTTCCTTCCTTCCCTCTTTTTTCTCTTCTGTTTCCTTTCTTTTTTTCTCTTAAAGAGGCCATGAATGCATTCAACTGGTCTTGGTAAAGAAGTAGATCTTGTTTCTTAGTCAAATTAATGATATTTTTTTTGACTCAATCACCTACTTTGCTTAAATTATAAAATGTTATTTAAGACTTCCCTGGTGGTGCAGTTGATAAAGAATCCACCTGCCCATGCAGGGGAAACAGGTTTGATCTCTGTCCAGGAAGATTCCACATGTGATGGAAGAACTAAGTAGTTGCGCACCGCAACGACTGAGCCTGAGCCCTGGAGCCTGTGAGCCTCAACTACTGAGCCTAAGCGCTGCAGCTGCTGAAGCCCGAGCGCACCTAGAGCCTGTGCTCTGCAACAGAAGCCACCATGCAAGGAGAAGCCTGTGAACCACAGCAAAGAGTAGCCCCCACGCGCCACCACTAGAGGAAGTCAGAGTGCAACAGCGAAGACCCAGTGCAGCCATGAATAAATAAATAAAAATAAAAATGTTTAAATGTTATTTAAATCAATTATCATTTGACTGGTTCTCCCAAAGCACTTACAAGAGAGTATAGCAAGCTGTGTAGTACTTATTACTGGCAGATTCCACTCCTGGTTGTTTGACTGGAAACTCGGACTCAGTAGAAACTCACACTCACCATTAAGAGTTCAGCACAGGTAGTGAGACTTTTCAACAATGGGCATAAATAAGATGTTTAATGTAGATAGAAATCTTCAAGCAAAAAGGAAATATGACCAGTCATTAAGAGATTAAGCTTGACCCCAGATTTTCAAATCTTAAATCAGGTGACTTAGGTGTGATAGACAAGTATAACAAGGCAAAATAAACTAGCCATAGGGCAGTAAATTGGAGTAAAGGCTTAATATATATTTCTATGTAGCACATCTCTAGTAGTTTTATTCACTTTATTTTCTTGTTGAGATATAATTCACATATCATAAAATTCACCTTTTTAAAATGTACAACTCGGTGTTTTTTAGTATATTCTATCTAATTCTAGAACATTTTCACCACCTCAAAAAAAACACCTTATACCCATTAGCATATATTCATTGGCTCTTTGAGTCTGGTTTCTTTCTTAGCAGTACCATGTATCAATACTTCATTACTTTTTAAGGTCAAATGACATATGGATAATACAATAATTTATTCATACATCAGTTAATAGACAACTGAATTTTTACTTCTTGGCTATTATGAATAAAACTATGAAAATTTGTGTATAGCTTTATTCACTTTAATGATTCCTATAGAATATTCTAAATAAACAAGGTAAATCCTTTTTCATTTTTTACTTTTTATTTTAATATTATACAGAGGGGTTTTTTGGGAAAACAATGCTGTCTAAAAGAAAACTGATTTCTAAGGGAGAAATTAGAGCAAATAATGAATAGTTAGATAAAGTGCAGAGTGTGAAGTTAGAAATTACAGGTCCACTTTACTAATCAAACTCACAACCCCAGGAGGATGACAAGAACATAAAAGAGAACTCAAGCTGTTTTTCAAGGGTAGGGGGGATTTATATAACAAAACTTTAAAGTTCTCTGGTTTCAAGATTTACAGGAAGTATAAACCAAATAAAATTGCCTTATTATGAAGATTTAGGCAAAGAATTCTTTCTAGCTAGTTATTTAACATTGCAAAAGGCAGAGCGCTTACCTCTCCTGTCCTGTTTCTTGTTTTGAGGGTGTTTTTGTTTTTACATATAATTAATGATCCCCAGATGTACTTGCTTTTCAGAGCTCTATCTTTTCACTTTCATCTTCCTTAGGGAACAGAGGTTTCCAATATTTCCCCAAGCCCAGAGTTTTAAAAAGACCAAACAACAGAGCCATGTTGACAGCATTTTTAAGAAATTTTCCTTTTGGGTCTGATATTAAACTTCCCTGTGAAAGCTCAGCACATGCCTGCCCTCATTAACACTGACTTCAGGACCTTGTCACTACCTGAAGTTGCTCTTTCCCCTGAATTATTTTTCCCCTGAAATTTTAAATTAGAAACCTCTTTGTTTTCATCCACCACTTCCTTTCTGCCTGCACTTCATGCGTCCTCTCTTTCATTAAACCAGCTTTTCAGTCTTATCTCTACTTCAAATGTCCAGAGTTGTCAGACCTCTAACCCCTTCCAGTTCCTTTTCTTTCCCCTGGCCTGGATCCCAAAGTATCAGCCACTCTCTCACCAGCCCCACCCTATTCCCTCAGCCTGGGGTTCTGGCCTCATAAACTCTCTCAGGAGTCCAGAAAGAAATTTACCTCGTTCAAGCTCCACACTGCTGTGAAAACCAGCTCAGAAATTATTCTATTTCCTTTCTATTCATGGTGGCCACTCCAAACCTTTACTAACATCTTCAAGTCCCAGAATTTATCCAGCATTCTCTTAGCAGAAGCAAAAGCAAAACTAGAGGCATAGATCATGGACTCCTCGGACGCTCCTCCATCTAGTAACTTCTCTAAATCTTTCCTCCTTACATCTTTCCTCTTCTCTTCATTGATCTCCTTCTGTGTACCTTGCACCCCCATATCTTCCTTTAAGACCTCATCCTGTGGACTTGCTCATAAGAGTTTCAGGTTCTCCAGTACCATCTCCTCCCAACTGTCTCTACATAGCACCCTAAAAATCCCTCCTAGCTTCCCCTTCTCTCTAGATTCTCTCTTAACTTCCTCATCAGTTCCCCTGCCTTTATTTTTCCCTCTCTACAACCCAATCCCCAGTGCAGACAGAGTATCCAAAGCACAAATATAGTTGTGCCATTTCCACAATTTCCCATGGTCCCTCATAGTCTCCAGGATAAATTCCAAATTCCTCAGCCTGGTATACAAGACCCTTCATCCTGTGAGCCCCACCTATCTCCCTAGCCCCATCTCTCCCAACACTCCAAGGAGCACATTATATGTCTGCTACAGCAAACACCCAGTTATCATCATATATTTTCATGTCTTCATGAACATCTGTATGACACAATATACTTTCAGATTATAGCAGGTTACTGATCTACTAGAAGATACTAAGAAAATTTCATATGGATGTGAAATTATGATGGGGTGAATGTGTCCCTCCCCTGAAATTCGTATGTTGAAGTCCTAATCTCTAGTACCTCAGAATTGATCTTTGGAGACAGTGTCTGTAAAGAGGTGGTTAGGGTAAACTGAGGTCAGATGGGTGCTCCCTAATCCAAAATGACTGGTGTCCATGTAAGAAGAAGAGGTCAGGACCCAGACAAAGAGGTAAGGCCATATGAAGACACAGAAAGATGGCTGCCTACAGTCCAAGGAGAGACTCTCAGAAAAAAACAACCCTGCTGACATCTTCATCTGGGACTTCCAGACTCCAAAACTGTGTGGTAATTCATTTCTGTATTTCAGCCACCTGGTCTCTGGAACTTTGTTTTCACAACCCGAGCAAACTAATATACTTCCCATGTACTCCTCCAGAATCTCCTTCTAAATATCTACTATTTAAGCCACCCACTGTCTCCTTCAAACTTTGTGAATCCCATCCCCTCTCTAAGACACTTTTATTAGTACACAGCCCCTCTTATCTTGAGCTCCTTTCCTCCAGGGAGCCCTGAACTACCTACAGGCTCCATTACATTATCACCATCATCAGTCTTCAAAGTTCTATATATTTCAATTGCTTCTTTAACACAGAAATAACGAGAGTAGCATCTGTATTACCATATGATCTGACTCTCCCTCAACACCAAATATTAGGAACAGATATTTCTTTTCAGAGACACCAGTAGCCTTGGTAGTAGTAGCTTAGTTGCGTCCAACTCTTTGTGGTCCCATGGACTTTAACCCACCAGGCTCCTCTATCCATGAGATTCTCCAGGCAAGAATACTGGAGTGGACTGCCATTCCCTTCTCCAGAGGATCTTCCCGACCCAGGGATCAAACCTGGGTCTCCTGCACTTCAGAAGGATTCCTTACTGTTTGAGCTACAGAGAAGACCTGTAGGCTTGGAAACCATCATAATTTCACATCCATGTGAAATTTTCTCAGTATCTTCTAGTAGACCAACAACCTGATGTAATGTGAAAGTATATGGTGTCATACAGATGTTCATTCAAGAAGTTTCTGTTTATTTTAAAGATTCTTACCACGTGCAATTAATGACACTTTAACAGTTTTTAACATTGAGCTTTTTAGATCTTACCTGTAGTGCTTATACCTCCTAAAAGTGTGTTTTAAAGCATAGAGATAAAGGATATGGGGGAATTTTATGTAAGGAAACAGGGAGTTGTCGAGTGTTGCTTTTTTAAAGACACCCCCAAATAAAAAGTAGTCCTTGAAGATGTGAAATAGGTTACAACCTTTGCCAGACCAGCTGGAGTTCTTACAAGATTGCAAAAGGCATTCTTCTTTTAAAGATGGCACTTTCTGTAGTAACGATGGAGACAGAATCTAGCTGCATGCTATCCGAGGTCAGAGGAGTAGAGAGAAAGGAGCAATGACATGTGTCTGTATCCTTACTCATTAGAGCCAGAAAGAGCGTCTTAGGCAGGCAGACAACAAAAGAGACTACAGGAAGATCACCTCTATCACGATGAAGGCACTGGGAGAACCGTGTGCTTGCCATATAGTTTGAGGTTGGAATCATCTCAGTAAGACTTTGCTTCAAGCATTTTTCAGAGTGATTGTATGACTACCCAGCTTTCTTATGACTCAATTATAACATTTTAAATGAAATGAGAATGTGGTACACACTTCAGTTGCAGAATTAAAGGCAGAAATTTTATGTTGTAGGTAGAAGATAATACCTCCAAAAATCTAGTCTGAAAAAAACAAACAAAAAAAGACAGCCCAGGGAATTACGGAGGAAGAGTTGTCACAGACAACAGTGGACGGAAGGCTCCATAGTCTCATTTTCATTGCTTCCAGATGCTCTGCCCCGGTACAGGAAGACAGATCCATTTCTTAGCTGGGTCCTTCCTCACTTATTGCCCAAGTCACTATTCTCAACTTCTAGCAGAAATCACAGTCAAAATCTAATCTGGTCCAGTTTGCAGTAGCCTTATTTCTTTGTTTCCAGCTTTCCCTTATCCATCTTTCATCTTACAGAGACAATGACTTGAGCAATAGGAGAAATCATCAACCAAGAAATGGGACAACCTGCCAGTGCTTTTTTCCAGTGATGGGAATGAAAGTGTAGGACAATGCTCATTCCTCCTTTGAAGTCCTCAGTGTCAGATTTCCCCACCCACTGTCTCTCTTCCCTGTGCTTTCTGGCTGTCACTCACCATCAAAAGATACCTTGTTTCAGGTGCACTGAAGTCCCACTTTGACCCCTCATTGCCAGAGGCTTAGTAGCTAATTTTTAGGTGTAAAGGAAGGAAGGATATTTGGGGCAAAGGAATCACGCAATGCTGCTATCTACCAACCTTCCATGATGTCTTACGTTCCGCACATTTTCCATCCTGTTGGCCTTTTTCTACTGTGTTTGTAGAAAAGCTCCAGGCTTCAAACCTGAGTTTGAAGTTTAACTTTGCTATTTCACTCTTCCATTGCATTAAGCACCCTAATCATTGCACGAAAACCCTAATTGCCTTGATGTGGGTTCCTGGTGGTAAAGAACAGCACTCTCACATCTGCCCTACTCGTTGTGTTATTATGACATTCAGACATGGTGATGTATATGAAAGCTCTCTGTGAACTCTAATCACTATGCAAAAATTAGTAGTCATTTTTGTTGTCATTGCTCTAACATTTTGAATACACTGGGAGAAAGTGCCCTGCAGTTCATTCCTTTCCTCACCCATTCAACAAACTATTGACCTTAGGAATGGAGAGGTAAATATATATATATTTATGGTATATATGGTGTATATATATATATATTTCTTCATTTTTACTTTGTCAAAAAACACTCTTTAATTACTTTACATAATTTATCTCATTTAATTCCCATAACAACTCTAACTCTATGAGGTAGGTATTACTAATATTATCCCTATTTGCATAGGAGGAATTTGTGGGTACTAAACAAATATAATTCAAGATCTCATAACTTTAAAGTGGCAGAACTGGTTCTTAGCCCAGGCTTTAAAAAAATATTTTTATTGTGGCAAAATATATACAACCTAAAATTTACCATTTTAACCATTTTTAAGTGTACAATTCAGTGGCAGGAAATACATTCAGTGTTGTGCAACCATCACCACTATCTACCTCCAGGACTTTTTCATGTTCCCAAACTGCAACTTTGTACCCATTTAGCACCAACTCCCCGTTACTCGCTTCTCCCATCACCTAGTAACCACCAGTCTACTTTGCATCTCTGTGAATTCGATTATTCTAGGTACCTCATGAAAGTAGTATCATATAATACTTGTCTTTTATATCCAGCTAATTTCACTTAGCATGTTTTGAAAATTCATCCATGTCGTGGCATGTATCAGAATTTCATTTTTTTAAAGGTTGAATATAATGCCTTTGAATCTGTGCCATATTTTATTTTGTCCATCAATTGCTTGATGGACATTTAGCCCACGTTTTTTGAATGACAAATATCTTAACCACTAAACCACGCTCATTTTTAATAGCTATTAGAATGTAAAAATATACTAAAAACTAAATCTTTGCTCTTAAAAAAATTATTTTTGCCCAAACCATGTGGCATGCAGCATCTTAGTTCCCTAACAGAGATAAGCAATGCCCCCTACAATGGAAGACCATGATGCTGGGAAAGATTGAGGGCAGGAGGAGAAGGGGACGACAGAGGATGAGATGGTTGGATGGCATCACCGACTCAATGGACATGGGTTTGGGTGGACTCTGGGAGTTGGTGATGGACAGGGAGGCCTGGCGTGCTGCAGTCCATGGGGTTGCAAAGAGTTGGACATGACTGAGCGACTGAACTGAGGTGAACAATGCAAGAGCAGTCTTAACCACTGGACTGCCAGGGACGTCCTAGCCCTTACAAGTTTACTGTGGGTGATTCTAGGAATCATTTCCTTTCCCTAACATAATTAGACATTAAATGTAATAGGATTTCCTGCCTAATATATAATAGTACCAATTCAGATTATTAAGGACGATTAAAAAATCTACATGATTGTGTCATTCTAAAGTTAGAGTTTATTTTGGAGATACTTCAATCATTTCAAATTAAAAATCCATTCTATTAGCAAAAATGACTATTGGGTTCTGATCATCAATTCTAATCTAATATAGTAAGAAACGGCTTTAATTAAAAACAAAAGAATCCAGTGGTAGCACCTTAGCTCAGCCTGGTGTATACTTAACTAAAGCAGAGAGTTACCCTCTTGTGTTTATCCATCCACAGGAGATCCTAACCCAGATGGCATTCCAATTATGATTTGGGAGACATCTGACAACACCATCTGAAAAATTATATGTTGGTTCTTCAAAAATAAATCTTAATTTTTTAAAAACAGCTATATTGAAGTATAAATTACATACAATGAATTATAAATACTTAAATGCACAACTTGACAAGTTTTGATATATGTATACATCCATTCTTTGTTATGCATGTAGATATCCAAACATTCTAGCACCATTTATTGGAAAGATTATCCATTTTCCACCTAACTGCGTATATACCTTTGTCAAAAAAACAGCTGTTCATATACATGTGGTCCTATTTCTGGACTGTCTCTTCTATTTCATTGATCTGTTTTTCTGTCTTTGTGCCAGTATACCTCACTGTCTTGGTTACTGCAACTTTACAAAGTCTTAAAACCATATAGTTAGTCCTCCAACTTTGTTCTTCTTTTTCAGTTCTTTTGGTTACGCTAGATCCTTTGCATTTCCATATGAATTTTAGAATCAGTTTGACAGTTTCTATAAAACAGCCTGCTGAGTTTTTTTATTGGGAATGCATTGAATGTATAGGTCAATTTGGAGAGAACAGATGTCTTAACAATACTGAGTCTTCAAACCCATGAGCAAAATATAGCTCTTCTTTTATTTAGGCCTTCTTTTATTTGTCTCAGCAATGTTATGTAGTTTTTAGTGTACAAGTCTTATGCATCTTTAGTCAAAAAAAATGTTTCATACTTCCAGTGCTGTTGTAAATGTTCTTAAGAAATTGGACCTTTAGATTGCAATAATTCATCTTTAACTATAGAATACTTGCATATACTAGAATATGGCTGTCTGTTTTGAGTATAGAAAAGTTTTAATGTAAAGAATCTGTAAAACTAACCATACTTTCAGTTCTGTTTCTTATTTTTTTTTTTATTTATACATATACTTTATTTTCTTTGCTGTGTAAGAGTACAACATTGTAAAACAGCTACACTCCAACAAGGATTTAAAGGACTGAAAAGGACTTCTTTATATGATCTAAAATGTTAATAGTTTGAAGCAACCATTAGAAATATGGTGGAAAATGTTCTAAGCTATTATGCCAATTTATTTTAAAAATCTTTGAGTTAATTGAATAAAGTATTTTACCATTGAGGAATTGCAGCAAATACACTTCAGATATTTAAAATGGGTTCACATAAAGAAAAGTGAAACATTGAAGTAACCCTGAGATTTGTATTCTCTCATTTTACAGATGTTTTGCTTTATACACTGAAATGACTTGAGTTTGAAATTTATAAGGTCATATTTGTAGCTTCCAGTGTTTTAGAAATTATAAATCAGAAAAAAAATTCTGTCCCCATTATTCCTAGAGTTTTGGCAGTTGTTTGCAACTCCACTCACACACTTCTGTCTAGAGGTAGAAACAAACTTAAAAAAAAATGTCCTATATTTACTCATCAATGGGCACAGTTCTCCTAGGAACCCCAAGAAATGAAAGAGCAGCCAACTCATGCAAGTTGTCACAAGCCAAGAAGAGAATTTGAATTCTCACTGTGAATGAGAAAAGTAATCATGGAGCTGAATTCATGAATGATTGAGAGGCAGAATAAGCCAGGCAATGTCGTCTATGACAGCAACAGAAATTAACCCAGAGTTCTCCAAAATCATTTCCACTGAAGCACATCTTCCCAAGGCACATGACAAAGGATGACTTCCTCACTGCTCCTTGGACCTCTCACCTGAGTCATCAGCTCCAGCCATTCACACCTACATGGGTATGTGGCTGTTGTGTCCGTTCTCCTTATATCCCAGGGATTCTTCATTTGCTCCAAAAAGGTGACCAGGTCCGGCTTAGAGACCACAAGACCCAAGGAGGCCAGGTTCCCATAGTTCTCTAACATCACGTTCCTGTACAATTCCTGCTGATCGAGGTCCAGGCATTCCCACTCCTCTAGAGTGAAATCTATGGTCACATCCTGGAACATCAGCCGTCCCTGAGAAGCTGCCATTTCCTCCTCTTCTTCCTCCAGCTCTGCGTCTCCTCTGGGGATATTTTGTCACAAACTCATATCTGTGAGTGTCCAGGAGTCTCCAGCAGAGGCGTGGGTCGGTGGTGGCCTGCTGCAGAGTCGGGGGCACTAAGTGCAGCAGTGCTTGCACAGGACCGTTGGAAGGAAGTCCATTACCTTCACCATCTTTCTCTGTTTCTTATTGACTAGGGGTAGAGTAAGTAGTCTTGGTGGAAAGGCTTCATCCAAATAGCTAAGCATTTCAGTCCTTATTTATGGCTACTCTTTCCCAACTACAAAGAAAACATGCTTCTCTCTCTAACTTTCTAATTAGGAAACCCATGAAAAATACATATTTCAGTTGACATTTTGGATTGAAGTTCTATTTTTCTTGTAAATGAAAACATTTCCAGCTTTCTACCACAACCCTGGAAGGTGCTTAACCCTTTGTTTTGAAGGAATGAATAGTTAGCATCTTGGGCACAGGCGCTCTCTGAGAAGATGCTTTCGGCAGTTGAAGGAATTAGGATCTTTCATCTAAGCTCTGCCTGGGTTTCATAATTTCACTCAATTTACTACTTGGTATTTATTTCACAGGACTTATAAAATGAGACACCCTTGAGGATGCTTAAATGTGAATGGATGGGAAGGAGCCAGTAGAGATGTGTTAGTTAAAGCTGAGAACAGGAAAAAGCAGTCATAGTTTAAGTGAATTCTTTGAGAAATCAGAAGAGAATAGTCTGGGGCACAAATGGAAGGACTGGCTTTATATGAGGACAAGGTGGTCACCTCTTCCTCTAGGACTGGAGGCTGAAAGGGTGTAGCCAAGACATTGAGGAAGTGGTGTGATGATGCCTCCTTCCTCTGAGAGTGAGAGGTGGAGCAGTAAGAAAGGAGTACAGGAAGGTATAGTAGGAGGACCTCATTAAAGAATCATATTCTAGATCATCTCCTACTAATGACAATTATATCTTTAGGCTACAAAACTATTCCTTTTCTACCCTCCCTTCAGCAGTGATACCCCAAACCGTTGCCAAATCCTTGCTAGCACCACTGAGGACCCAGTGACATCAGCTGCTGCTGCTGCTGCCGCTGCTAAGTCGATTCAGTCGTGTCCGACTCTGTGCGATCCCATAGACGGCAGCCCACCAGGCTCCCCCATCCCTGGGATTCTCCAGGCAAGAACACTGGAGTGGGTTGCCATTTCCTTCTCCGAGTGACATCAGAGACCATGAATAAATGAATTAAAAATTGATCTTTTAAGAAAACAAATTTTTTGTATATAAGCATTGTGATTGTTCCGATAAGTTCCAGTTACATTGCAAGATCATAAGAATCAAGTACTAGGAATCATTTTTGTTGGGGTTCCCAGGTGGCAGTAGTGGAAAAGAACCTGCCTGTCAATGCAGGAGACTTGAGAGATGCTGGTTCAATCCCTGGGTCGGAAAGATCCTCTGGAAGAGGGAATGGCAACCTACTCCAGTATTCTTACCTGGAGAATTCTGTGGACAGAGGAGCCTAGTGGGTTCCAGTATTCTTGCCTGGAAAATCGATGCACAGAGGAGCCTGGCAGGCTACGGTCCATAGGGACACAACTGAAGCAATTTAGCACACATGCAGTTGTTTTTGTCGCTATAATTTTAAGCACAAATTAACATAATAATTTCGATAATAGTTTAAAATTTCAGTGTTGCTTTCTATCAAATCTTTAGGTGAGAAACAATTTCATTAACTAGACTCTCCCAACCAGTGATGAGTTGTTGATACCACTCTTGTCAATCATAAAATTATTATTTCATCTATTCTAAGATGCATATTTTTTCATTTTAATATCTCATAAATCAAAGTGTATCTTATAATTGATGACATCTCCCAATTATAATTGGAAACATTTTTTAAAAATACACCAAATATATAGATGGTTGAGATAAGAGAATGACTCTATTCTATCCTATGAGGCTGAAGGAGATTTCTACTGGGGAAAGGCCTTTGGGGACCCTCAGGTCTACCATGCTGGCAACTCTCTGGTCCTCTGAGATGGTTCTGTCTTTACCTCCTAAAAATTAGATAAACTTGTGAGCAAAATGAGACATAGGCTTTTGCCTATAGAATTACCCTAAATGCAAATCCAAAATTCCTTGGGTAGTGCAAGTATTCTACCCAAACAAATAAGACAGACTTCCAAAGGATCTGGTTTGAGAAATCCTTGGTCTCCAAAAATACCTTCTCATCAGGGTACACTATCTCCTGCTCTTTGCAAAAACTTCACTACAGTCTTTGGGTAGTATTTTAAAAATAATAATGTAATAATTTTTTAAACAAGGAACAACATGCCCAGAGGGTCTCATTTAAAAGATGTGCATTTGCTGAAGAAAAAGGATAAAGGCTTGAAGCAATATTTCTCAAATAGTGTGTTCTAGAAATACAGATTCATAGGTCCCATGTTAGGGAATGTGCCACAGAAAATAGCATTCCTAACAGGCTGATTCATACACATATTGCAATTAGCAATCTTAGGCCTCTTTAAAGAATCTCATTACATTATAAGAAGTTTGTGTCTGGCAAACAGAGCCTAGGACATAAATACCATAAATAAACGGCAGGGGCTTGTATTAATTATCATTGCACATAGAAGGTCACCCCCAGGGAGTTTCCTGGTGACCTAGTGGATAGGATTCCAGGCTTTCACTGCCAAGGCCTAGATTCAATCCCCGGTCAGGATTGAAGCTGCTCTAAGATTCTTGTAAGTGGTATGGCATGGCAAAAAAAAAAAAAAAAATCACCCCCTAACTTAGCAGCTTAAACAATGAATATTTATTACCTCACAGTTTCTGTGGGTCAGGAATTTGGAAGAGGTTCAGCTGAGGGATTCCGTCTCAGGGACTCTCACATGGTTGCACTCAAGATGTCAGGCCCGGCTACAGCCACCTGAAGGCTGACTGGGACCAGAAGATGGCTGGCCCATATGGTTCTCGACAAGTGACCTCCTTTTGCTCCTGTTGGCTGCCGTTTGGCAGCTCAGTTCCTCAACCAATGGGCCTCTCCACAGGATTGCCTGAGTGCCCTCTTGAGATTACCCCATGACACGGCCACTGCTTCCCCGCAAGTGAACCATTCAAGAAAGAGCAAGGAGGAAAGCTCAATGCCTTTAATAACCTAGTCTCCAACATCATGCCCCGTATCATCATATTCCGTTAGTCACTAAGTCCAGCTTACTATCAAAGAGAGGAGAATTAAGTGCCAGCTCCTAAGGGAAGAATACCAAAGAATCTATGGACATATCTTTAAATTACTACAGGGCTAATATTTCTTTGTGGTAGTACAGAGAGTAAAGCTCTGTGAAATGGCCCCTTGCTATAAATTCTCCAGAAATGTCCACAACTTCCCATTCATTTTTTAGGAGGAGATTGGCAAAGAACCCAACCCTACAGAGGCTGTTTTATGCCAGACATGACTTACTTTTCTAACTGTGGATAGGAAGTAAATTCTGCCCCCCAACCCACATTCTTCCGTCCCCTGCAAACAGGCTTTGGCTCAGCTAGTGGTTAAAATAGCTTAACAACTTGCAATCATAAATGTTGTAGAGCTATAGGAAGAGAGAAAAAGCTTGAAGTGGGTGTTATTTTCTCCCTCTGTGGTACCACATAGCAATGGAAATGCCAAGTGGAATTGCCACAACTCCATTGAGACACAGCCCCTGGACCTGTCCATCTGGAGGGCAGCAACCCATGAAACCAACAGGGAGATAATAATTGACAACTTGCCTTTTAATAACAAATCTTTATTTATAAAAATGTGGACTGTAGCATTCCACTGCTATTAACACACCTAAACTATTTCCTTTAAAATTTGATCTATAGATGCCTGAGACATCTGTAGACTCTAGAAGCCTGTCAAAGCTATACAGCTTCCAAAAGCATTTAGTTTGCAACCGGGCAAGTGGTTTAAGCAGTGGAAGCTTTGGGCTGATTCCAGGGCTGCTTAGCTGACAAGCTGAAGGGAAATTGAGTGCATTACAAGACGGAATCAAATTCTGATCTTTCTTCGAATGCCTATTGTCTGTTTTATCAAAGACATTCGATATTGACACAGTGAAGGCTATTGAGGCTCAATAAAATCTATTCTTCACTTTCTTTTACCTCATCTGCAGACTGTTGACATTTTCTTTTATTTCACTACTGATGTTTTTCTTTTACATAGGAGATTTTAGCACTGATGTTGTAATTGCTTATCACACAGCTGGCCCTGTTATGATGTTCTTGTGAATGTCCCTTCATTTTCCTGATGGTCCTGTGATCCAATCTACAATCCATTTAAAAACAAAACATTCATGTGCCATTTTATGCTGCGGCTCTTTTGGAGTTCTATTTCAGCTTCATTAATATTGATGCTGTCTGTCTCCTTGCTTATTTCAGAAGATTCTTTGAAATTAATCTTCAGAATTCGCTGTCATTTGTTGCTGTTTTGAACGTCAGCCCCAGTACAGCTTGTCTCTCGTTAATTTTGTTTTTCTTTATTTTTACGCGTCTGCTATGACTGTTCTCCGACTTGTACCACTGGTGTGTGTCAGGTCCTTTATGGAATCCTGGTTTCGCCTCTGCTTTTCACTGTGATTTTCCATCATTAGGGACCTCTTGAATAAAAATGTAGCCCTTGTTTCTGACAGAGTCCATGTTCCTCTTCTTTTCTTTCCGTGTGATTTTCCATCATTATGGTTCTTAAATTTCTTGAATAATGATATATACTATGAACAAATGGACAGAACAGTAATGGCTTCATCAGTGTTTTCTAAAATGTATCTGCAGCTTTTAGAGCACACAGTGCCACAGCAGAATCTGTCCTATGTATGTAAAAGAATTTTTAAAATAGATTTTTGTGGTCTGTTGGTGACAATGCTATACTGCATTAATAATTCACATTCTTGCTTACAGCATCTGCTTGTTAGAATGGCAGTTCCACAGAAGCCAGGTTGGAGAACAGCCTTAGGTCTGAATGTCTGAGGAATATAGGTCCACTGCTATATCTGCTACTTTTTGCCCATACCGTTTTCAAAAGCAACCAATATTTACTTGACTGGGGATGTTGGAAATTACACTAATTTCAAAAATGAGGTAGATGAAGCCAAACTTTACTCATTTGAGTTATTTTTTTGTCTGCTGGAATAAGTAATTTCATTGACCATTTCTGAATAAAACACTTTCATACTTCATACTTCATACAAGTAGGCAAAGGAGTATTATAAGTGGTAGGAGAACAGAATTCAAATTTCACAACCACAGCTGACTAAAACCAAGTCAATAAATGCAAAGAAACAAGAGGGTAAGGTAAAAAATATCAACTGTCCAATATTGCTGTAAAACTATGGAGAGAAAATAATGCTAAAATAAGAAAATAAAATAAACTGCTCACTATTGGTTAAAAACTATCTTTGCTTCATGTTCAGAATACTCATTACCAACTGAAGAATTCAAAATGAATTCAAGCAGCTTGATCTTTGAAAACACCCTATGAGAAACTACCAGCACATATACAGAACTGATATTTCAGAGAGTTTTACAAATCTATGATGCACAAATAATTTCAAAGGTTAACAAAAGAAATCTAGTGGCCTCCTTTAGATGAAAACCAATGTAATTTGGACATAAACGTAGAATTTAGAAATTTTAAATTCTCAGTGTAATGTTAATACATTTCATTAGAATTGTACCAATTCCTTTATCAATACTTTCCATATTTTAAAATAGAACCCCTGCGAATATTCTCGCTGTTCTGATTTTGTAATAATCAGGGCAGGCTAAACATTTGCTATATTAAGACCATGCTTGTGTCTCCAGACCTAGTTCTTTGCCTAGCTCTGGTTTTATAAATGCTGGTGATAAACCAAGTCTGATAAATTAAAAAGAATTTTTTAAAAAAAATAAATAAAATAGAACCCAAAATGCCTAGAAAATGGAATAGACATCCACATGCAAAATAATGAGTTGGGTCCCTATCTCACGTGATATTCAAAACCTAGTTTATGATGGATCAAAGCCCTAAATGCAAGAGCTTAAACTATAAAACACTTAGAAGAAAACATAGGAGTTAGTCTTCATGAACTTGGGTTAGGAATTGGTTTCTTAAATGTGTCACATAAAGAACAAACAGCCAAATGAAAAAAATAGATAAATTAGGCTTTACTAAAATGAAAAATTGGAGTGCTTCAAAGGACACTATCAAGAAAGAAAAAAGCCCACAAAAGAAAATATTTACAAATCATTTATCTGATAGTGGTCTAGTATCCAGAATATATAAAGAATTCTTACAACTTAATAATAAAAAGACAGCCCAATTAAAAATGAGCAAAGGACTTCAATAGACATTTCTCCAAAGGGAATGTATATCAAGACAATGAGATATCACTTCATACTCACTAGGATGGCTACAATGAAAAAGATGGACAGTGTTGGCAAAGATGTGGAGAAATTATAACCATCATACATTGATGATGGGAATATACAGTAGTGTGACCACTTTGAAAAGCAGTCTGGCAATTTCTGGAATAAACATAGAGTTATTACATGACCTAATAACTCCACTCCTAAGTGTACATCTGAAAGAAATGAAAACATATTTTCACACAAAAATTTGTACACAAATGTTAATAGCAGCATCATTCATAATAGCCAAAAACTGAGAACAACTCAAGTGAATGGATAAACACAATGAGGTATATCCATACAATGGAATATTATTCGGCCATTAAAAGGAATGAAGTAAGTGATTCATGCTAAAACATGCATAGATCTTGAAAACATTATGCCAAGTTAAAGAAACCAGAAACAAAAGGCAACATATTATATAGCTCCATTTACATGAAATGTTCAGAATAGGCGAATTCATGGGAACAGAAAGTAGATTAGTGGTTATTAGTGGTTCTCATCCCTGAGGACATAGGAGGATGGGAAGTTACTGCTAATGGGTACAGGGTTTCTTTTTTGGAGTGATAAAAATGTTCTGCAATTATGTAATGTGATAATCACATAATCTTATGAATATACTAAAACCCACTGAGCTCTACACTTTAGAAGGGTGAATTTTATGATTTTTTCTTTGACTTTTCTTTCTGAATTCTTTATGCACTTTTTAAAAAAGAATAAATAAATGACATGTCTTTATGAAACAGAGTATTATGAGAACTGAAATACTCTATTAAGATTAATAAAGTGGATTTTTAATTTGTATCAAATGAGGGTGATTGTTTAAACCTGGGAAAATACAGTAGAATTGGAAATTGGGTATAAATCAATACTTGAAGGCCATATTCATACTGTCCAATGAAGATAATACTCTTGTAAAATTTCTATTTGTAAACATCTGGATGCTGGACATTAAAGTTTTGACATCTCATCAGAATATTTTTATATTTAGACCTTAATTTCCTTCCCAATGACATCCATTATTTGGTTCATCTTTTCAAATACTACATATTCAGTAAATATATGTGGAATTATAAGTATTGACATAGTTGCTGGCTCATCTACATAATACTGAGTTCCAGTTATCACTCAAAGCAAGTAATCCTGGGAAAAGAAACACTCATTCTGAATCTAGAGTGTAATGATGCCACAGTAGCATTGAATGTTGAAATATATTTCAGTAAAACTTTTTAGTTTAATAATTCACTAAGTTCTGATGAGAACTTAGTTTCAGTTCAGTTCAGTCGCTCTGTTGTGTCCAACTCTTTGTGACCCCATGGACTGCAGCATGCCAGGCTTCCCTGTCCATCATCAACTCCCAGAGCTTACTCAAACTCATGTCCATCCAGTCAGTGATGCCGTCCAGCCATCTCATCTTCCATCATCTCCTTCTCCCACCTTCAATCTTTCCTAGAATCAAGGTCTTTTCCAATGAGTCAGTTCTTCACGTCTGGTAGCCAAAGTATTGGAGTTTCAGCTTCAGCATCAGTCCCTCCAATGAATATTCAGGACTGATTTCTTTTAGGATTGACTGGTTGGATCTCCTTACAGTCCAAGGGACTCTCAAGAGTCTTCTCTGACACCACAGTTCAAAAGCATCAATTCTTTGCCGCTCAGCTTTCTTTATAGTCTAACTCTCACATCCATACATGACTACTGGAAAAACCATAGCATTGACTAGAGAGACCTTTGTTGGCAAAGTAGTGTCTCTGCTTCTTAATATGCTGTCTAGGTTGGTCATAGCTCTTCTACCAAGGAGCAAGCGTCTTTTAATTTCATGGCGGGAGTCACCGTCTGCAGTGATCTTGAAGCCTGAAAAAATGAAGTCCCTCACTGTTTCTATTGTTTCCTCATCTATTTGCATGAGGGACTGGATGTCATGATCTTAGTTTTCTGAATGTTGAGTTTTAAGTCAACTTTTTCATTCTCCTCTTTCACTTTCATCAAGAGACTCTTTAGCTCTTCTTCACTTTCTGCCATAGAGTGGTATCATTTGCATACCTGAGGTTATTGATATTTCTCCAATCAATCTTAATTCCAGCTTGTGCCATCCAGCCCGGCATTTCACATGACGTACTCTGCACATAAGTTGAATAAGCAGGGTGACAATATACAGCCTTGATGTACTCTCTTCCCGATTTGGAACCAGTCTGTTGTTCCATGTCCAGTTCTAACTGTTGCTTCTTGACCTGCATACAGGTTTCACAGGAGACAAGTAATGTGGTCTGGCATTCCTATCTCTTGAAGAATTTTCCACAGTTTGTTTTGATCCACACAGTCAAAGGCATTAGCATAGTCAATAAAGCAGAAGTAGATATTTTTCTGGATTTCTCTTGCTTTTTCTATGATCCAACGGATGTTGGCAATTTGACCTCTGGTTCCTCTGCCTTTTCTAAATCCAGCTTGAACATCTGGAATTTCATGGTTCACGTACTGTTGAAGCCTGGCTTGCAGAATTTTGAGCATTACTTTGCTAGCATGTGAGGTGAGTGTAATTGTGCAGTAGTTTGAGCATTCTTTGGCATTGCCTTTCTTTGGGATTGGAATGAAAACTGACCTTTTCCAGTCTTGTGGCCACTGCTGAGTTTTCCAAATGTGCTGGCATATTGAGTGCAGCACTTTCAGGATTTGAAATAGCTCAACTGGGATTCCGTCACCTCCACTAGCTTTGTTCATAGTGATGCTTCCTAAGGCCCACTTGACTTCACATTCCATGATGTCTGGCTCTAGGTGAGTGATCACACCATCGTGATTATCTGGGCCACGAAGATCTTTTTTGTATAGTTCTTCTGTGTATTCTTGCCACCTCTTCTTAATATCTTCTGCTTCTGCTCCCAATAAAGGACCATTTCTGTCCTTTATTGTGCCCATCTTTGCATGAAATGTTCCCTTGGTATCTCTAATTTTCTTGAAGAGATCTCGTCTTTCCCTTTCTATTTTTGCCTCTATTTGTTGGCATTGATCACTGAGTCAGGCTTTCTTATCTCTCCTTGCTATTCTTTGGAACTCTGCATCCAAATGGGTATATCTTTCCTTTTCTCTTTTGCCTTTCACTTCTCTTCTTTTCTCAGCTATTTGTAAGGCCTTCTCAGACAACCATTTTGCATTTTTGCATTTCTTTTTTTTCAGGATGGTCTTGATCACTGCCTCTTATACAATGTCATGAACCCTCTGTCCATAGTTCATCAGGCACTCTATCAGGTCTAATCCCTTGAATCTATTTGTCACTTCCACTGTATAATCATAAGGGATTTGATTTAGGTCCTACCTGAATGGTCTAGTGGTTTTCCATACTTTCTTCAATTTAAATCTGAATTTGGCAATAAGGAGTTCATGATCTGAGCCATAGTCTGTTCCCGGTATTGTTTTTGCTGACTGTATAGAGCTTCTCCATCTTTGGCTGCAAAGAATATAATCAATGTGATTTTGGTATTGACCATCTGGTGATGTCCATTGTAGAGTCTTCTCTTGTGTTGTTGGAAGAGGGTGTTTGCAAACTCTGTTAGCCTTTGCCCTGCTTCATTTTGTACTCCAAGGCCAAGTTTGCCTGTTAGTCCAGGTATCTCTTGACTTCCTACTTTTGCATTCTAGTCCCCTATAATGAAAAGGACATCTTTTTGGGGTGTTAGCTCTAGAAGGTCTTTTAGGTCTTCATAGAACTGTTCAGCTTCTTCAGCATTACTGGTTAGGGCATAGACTTGGATTACTGTGATATTGAATGGTTTGCCTTGGAAATAAACAGAGATCATTCTGTCATTTTTGAGATTGCATCCAAGTACTGCATTTTGGACTCTTTTGTTTACTATAATGGCTACTCCATTTCTTCTAAGGGATTCTTGCCCACAGTAGTAGATATAATGGTCATCTGAGTTAAATTCACCCATTCCAGTCCATTTTAGTTCGCTGATTCCTAGAATGTCGACGTTCACTCTGCCATCTCCTGTTTGACCACTTCCAATTTGCCTTGATTCATGGACCTAACATTCCAGGTTCCTATGCGATATTGTTCTTTACAGCACTGGACTTTACTTCCATCACCTGTCACATCCACAACTGGGTATTGTTTTTGCTTGGGCTCCATCCCTTCATTCTTTCTGGAGTTATTTCTCCACTGATCTCCAGTAGCATATTGGGCACTTACTGACCTGAGGAGTTCATCTTTCAGTGTCCTATCTTTTAGCCTTTTCACACTGTTCATGGGGTTTTCAAGGCAAGAATACTGAAGTGGTTTGCCATTCCCTTCACCAGTGGACCACGTTTTGTAAAAACTCTCCACCATGACCTCTCCATCTTGGGTGGCCCTACATGGCATGTTTCATAGTTTCATTGAGTTAGACAAGGCTGTGGTCCATGTGATCAGTTTGGTTAGTTTTCTGTGATTGAGGTTTTTATTCTGTGTGCCCTCTGATGGATAAAGATAAGAGGCTTATGGAAGCTTACTGAAGCTCTCTGACAGGAGAGCCTGACTGAGGGGGAAACTGGGTCTTTCTCTGATGGGTGGGGCCAGGCTCAGTAAATCTTTAATCCAATTTTCTGTTGTGTTCCCTCCCTATTTTTTCCCTCCCTGGTAAAGAATCAGAAAGTGGCAAATGTTCCCAATTCATGATCTTCCTCCAAACTCCTGGGAATGCTCTCAATTCACCCTCGCATTCCTCTCTTTCTGCTCCCAACAAACAAGGCCATCAAGTCAGCCAAACCATTTCTGGTGAGCAGCTGAATTCTAAGGTTACCGTCTGGTCTCATGTGTCTTAGTACAAGGTGATGGACTCCTGATGGAGGCACATCCAAAGAGCCTAGAAGTTAGCCCCTTACTGTGATATACTACCTTACTGTGTCTGGCCACTGAGTCTGAAAGCCTGAAAGGAAAGTCCGTTTTGTACTGCTAACCTTACCACCCTTTTTTGCTCCCATCATGATTTATGGGTCACCTTCTGGCCAACATAGCCTTGTTCCTTGAGGGAAAGCCTAAATACTTTAGTGATTTACATGGTGCAAATCGGTCCTTTCCTCTACGATAAAATAAGCTGCAGAAGGCCAGCAGCAAATTGCCCTCTTGCACAGCACTTCAGAGGGGACAGGATAGTTGGTTACAACTTCTAGAGAAATTCAGCCAAATTAATTTGTAGTATTTACCCACCATCAGATGGATTTTCTGGAATCACATGCTTCCTGGATACAATCTTTATATTAATAACAGCAGAAATAGGAAATATGCAGGGGACAACATATTTTCATTATTCTTGAAAATAAAATGCCCACTGGAATAAGAAGGACTGTAGACCAGCTTCCTTCCCAGTTTTACACATGAAAGACTTCCATATGTAAAACACCTGTAGAGCATGGGTTATCTAATATGTTTTCTATAATTCCACCACCCAGTAGATTGCTTATTCAGTCATGAGCCTGAGCAAACATTTGAAACAAATGAAAGCCAAGCATTTGTAGACCTGGAGTCTGAATGCCACTGAACACATTTGGTAGCCCTGAAAATCCTGCCTCGTTTTTTTTTTTTTTTTTTTATGTTGTCCATGAGAGTGAATTAATTCTCTCCAAGCAATAGAATCAGAGAAGGCAATGGCACCCCACTCCACTACTCTTGCCTGGAAAATCCCATGGATGGAGGAGCCTGGTGGGCTGCAGTCCGTGGGGTCGCTAAGAGTCAGACACGACTGAGCGACTTCACTTTCATGCATTGGAAAAGGAAATGGCAACCCACTCCAGTGTTCTTGCCTGGAGAATCCCAGGGACAGGGGAGCCTGGTGGGCTGCCGTCTATGGGATTGCACAGAGTCGGACATGACTGAAGCGACTTAGCAGCAGCAGCAGCAGGAGCAAGCAATAGAACGAAGCAGGGTTGGAAGTGGGTTCCAGTTGGTGTATCCTGTTCTTCATAGAAATTTCCAGGGCATGAGAAATTTTTCTTTTTTCCTTTTTAAAGAATCCTACTGGATTTTATTTGACACGGAATACAATACGGCTGCAGGAATAGCAAACTGAAAAAATACAAAGCAGAGAAGACATGGTTCTACCTAATTTATAATTAAGTAACAGGAGGGCAAGTCATTAAATGCATAACAAAACAGTTGAGCTTAATGAAAAAACTCTCTTTTCCTGGTGCATATACCTTTGGAATTCCCAGTCTCTGCTGTCCAATGAACACACCTGCTGTGCTCTGAGCCCATAAGAGAAGCAAGGGAAGTGAAAAGCATGTTACAGACTCCCCATGCAACAGCTCTCTGTTCAAAAGTACCAGATGACTGCTTAGCTTGACATTGTATGCAAAGAACCATAATGTGGTTCCTGCAGGTGGCACAGTTATCCATCGTAATACCCGAGGCCCAGATTTTCCACTTTTTCTTTCCACCTTTTCACTTCAAAGCGCTTTTCACCGCAGTGCTGCTCAGGAAATCCACTACCATCCCTGGCGCTGTCTGGAGGTGCACATCTGTCTTCTGGCCTCTAGAAGAGAAATTTCTTAACCTGCTTACAAAGATGGGGAGTTTTACCTGGGCCAAGCAAGACCACACTTTCCCTACAAGAGACTTAACCCAGGAACTAGAGCGTCTCATGAAAAACAATAGAAAGATAACCCAGCCTTCCCTAATGAGGCAGCCCTAGCTCCTCTGATACCTTCTGCTGCATGAGTGAGAAGTACCAAAAAGGAGCAAAATATCTGAATGCTTTGAACAAAGACCCAAATCAACTCACTACTTAAAAGTGGGGAAGAGAAGAAAATCCATGGCTTTAATCACAGTGACTCTGCTCACAGGTAACTGTATTCTAATAAGTTTCGTGACTTTTGACAAGAGTATCGACTCCTCATCCATGGAGAAAGGGGCAGATGCCCCCTCCCTTGTTTTAGTTTACAGAACACAAAATCCTTATCCAAGAAGCTATCTTTCAACCCCAGATTAGCTTTGGCTACACAGCCCCCACCTCCATGCTTTGCTCTAGTCTGAATTCAATACTTGGTGAAGTAGACACTTAGCAGTCAGAGTGCTGTCCTGAGAAAGATCTGGGCAGGCACCAACACCAGACCTGACAGAATTCTTGTCTCTTCCAGGAACCATTTGCTGGTTCCTTTCACAGGATCTGAACCCAATGCCCTAACCAGTGCCATCAGCCACTTTGCTTCTTGCTTTCTGCCTTTTCCTAATTGCCTAGAGACTAAAGTAGGAGAGTTCCATCTCTGGTTTCAAAATTCCTTGGAGGAATCCTGTACTGATCAACTAGTCCTCTCTTTCACATTGGTGAAGATGGGGCCTTTAACCTTGACCTTTTTCTCAGCCCCCTATAGTATTTCTGAAGCCCTTTTTTTGGTGAGTTACAAAGGCTTTTAAGGAACTTTTGCTTTTTTAGCAATTCCATTCATCTTAGTCCCCATAGCATGAGTTCCATCTTATTATGTCAGCAACTCACCAGGGGCAAACAGAAGAATTTCTGACTTTTCAAATTCAAAGTTTATGCCTCCCTATTGCATCTTCCACTCAGTTGCTAGTTTTTTTTTTTTTTTTTTTTTGGAAGCCTCACACTCCCCACTCATGTGCCTGGCAGAGATGAAAGGCAAGTTCTAAATCCAGTGAGTAATCTTACCTTTACCTACATACACTATCAGATCTTCCCATTATCTGGAATCTCTCAGCTCATCCAAAAATGACAGTTTTCTCTCTAAAGGCAGCAGCGTGCCATGGGATGGGGATAATTCTCTTACATGCACTAATAAAGAAAATGTAACAATAATATCAGGAAGGCCATCAAATCATAATGGAAACTGAAAAATGGTGGCATCAAGCTACAGAAGAAAATTAAAGTCTTTGAAATTCTGGCAGAGCTCAATGTCTCTCAAAACATATAAAATTCAACACCATGCCAAAATTCTTGAATCACAGTGAAAATTTATAAAAACCATATGGTAGCAGAGCTCTTCAAAAACAGTCCCCTGCCCAGGACATGTGTGTGGCATCAGGAGGATAAGCTAGCTTCCATATGATGAGCCAAAGTGAAGGTGTGCAGGTGATTACAAGCCAAAACAATTGCTGGAAGGATAGTCACTGACACTCTGCTTCAAACAGTGTGGCATCTCAATGGAATACTGGAGAAAAATCAATGACAGCTCTTCTCAAGAAAAGATTCTGAGTAGGGGACAAATTTTAAAGGACAGAAGAGTTACAGACAGTAATAGGAACTGTGAGTGGTGGTGGCTGCCATACATTTTAACAACAACATGTGAGCCATATATTGGAAGAAATGCTTTACAACACTGCTGTTATTAGAGGAGAGTCACTATCTTTGACATAACTGGTTAGTGATTGATCCTGTTAAGGAGACTTTTCTCCCCCACATTTCCACCAAAAAAATAGACAAAACAAACAAACAAACCCACACCCCAATACCACTGGGTAGCAATGGTTTGTATTTCACTAGAAGCTTCATGATTTTTAAATTGAAAATGCAGTGATAAGATTTGAAAGGATATTAAATAAACCATCAGGTTGGTCTTATTTGAATAATCAGAGCAGAACAGTCTGTTGAATTGTTTCTTCACTGAATGCATCCCATTTAATAATGGTAGAAGATTGCATTAATGTTCTCAACTATTCACCACACCTCCTGTAAGAGAGTTATATATACTACACATTTCCATGTAACTTGCAGTCCCTCATATAGGAGGCACATACTTCCTTATTTTGTTAACACTGGATTTAGCCATGTGATTTGCTTTGGCCAATGAAATGTGAGGTGCGATTGACCATCTGAACAGAAGCTTAAGTGCCATTGCACAGTTCAGCCATTACACTCTTTTCCATCTACCACACCAATGAGTGTCCTTAACGGGTGCCGCTTCTTCAGCTTGGATCCTGAAATGAACACACAGTGTGCACAGCCACAGCTGACACATTCCACGCATGAGAAATAAACCTTCAAGCCACTGAGGTTTGTGCATGTTTCTTATTGCAGTATTAACTATCAAAACTCACCCATACAATAACCATGTAGGGAATTCCCCGGTGGTCCAGTGGTTAGGACTCCACACTCTCACTGCAGAGGGCCCAGGGTACTAAGATCTCACAAGCCGAGCAACACAACCAAAACAAACAAGCAAACAAAAGACATGTAAATGAGTACAGCAGCTATCTGCTAACAATATTTGTCAACTATGCAATATAGATATATATCTCAGATGAAGTGCTAGAATGCAAATAGCTTAGATAAAAACATGCCTCACAAAGGAATATAATTAATGTTAATCTTAATTTTCTATCTCGGATTTTTCACTTATTTGAAAGGTTTGTAACAGGTTGTAGAGTATAATATACCCAGCTTCGCCATCTTCATTAAAAAGATTTTCAAGTATTCTGCTGCTGCTGCTGCTGCTAAGTCGCTTCAGTCGTGTCCGACTCTGTGTGACGGCATAGACGGCAGCCCACCAGACTCCCCCGTCCCTGGGATTCTCCAGGCAAGAACACTGGAGTGGGTTGCCATTTCCTTCTCCAATGCATGAAAGTGAAAAGTGAAAGGGAAGTCGCTCAGTCATGTCCAACCCTTAGCAACAGCCTTCTGGGCTCCTCCATCCGTGGGATTTTCCAGGCAAGAGTACTGGAGTGGGGTGCCATTGCCTTCTCCGTTCAAGTATTCTACTCGAATCTAATTAAGACTGTTATCAACCTAATATCTCTCTAAATATAAACCATGTGGTTACTTTTAAGGGAATCCTCATTTTTGGTCAAAATATTACTAATTTCCAGAAGAATTGTATAGATTAAGAAGTGAATTTATGGGTTTACCTGGTGGCTCAGTGATAAGGAATCTGCCTGCCAATGCAGGAGACACTGGTTCGGTCCCTGATCTGGGAAGATTCCACTTGCCTTGGAGCAACCAAGGCTGAGCGCCACAACTATTAAGCCTGTGCTCTAGAGCCTGGGAACCACAACTACTGAAGCCTGCGCCCCAGTTCCCATGCTCTGCAACAGGAGAACCCACTGCAGTGAGAAGCCTGCACACCACAGCCAGGAAGTAGCCCCCACTTGCCACAACTAGAGCAAAGTTCACACAGCAAGGAAGATCCAGTGCAGCAAAAATAAATAAATAAATAAGCTTATTTTAAAAAAGAAATGAATTTATCTTTATGGGTTTGAGTAAATCATGCAATTGCTCTGCAACATTCCAATCAGTATTAGAAGCAAAATCATACGTTAGAACAGAGCACAAAAGCACTAAGAGCCAGACAGCTTTCTATGGGTCTTTATAGCTAATGAAGTTCCAGACATAATCAGTTCCTCTCTCAGCTGTATTTTATCCTGAGAACCTATTTTTTAGAATTTCTAGGCATGGCATCTTTCAATCTTCGTCTTTTTAGTACTTTAAAGATGTTACTCCACCGGTTGGTTTGTGTTTTTGCTTACATTTTTTCTGACAAGAAATGTTCTGTCATTATCTGTGTTCCTCTGTACTCGTGTTTTTCCATCCCCTTTGTTTGCTTTTAATACTTTCCCTTTGTAACTTGTTTTAATGAATTTGATTACGATGTGACCGTGGTATAGATTTCCTTGTGTTTCTTGTGCTTGGGCTTGTTGAACTTCTTGGATCTAGTTTTTTTCAAATTTGGAAAAATTTTGGCTCTTATTTCTTCAAATACTTTTTCCGGTCACCACTCCCCCCTTCACCTTTCCTTCAAGGCTCCAATTACATGTATGGTAAGCTGCTCGACGTTAGCCCACAGCTCACTGATGCTCTGGTCCTTTTCTTCCTCCGGACTTATTTTTGTCTGGGTTCATTGTGCATAGTTTATACTACCATGTCTTCAAACTCACTCCTGATTTTCCCCCAGTATCTAATCTGTTAATTAATCCTATCCAATGTCACAGTTTTCATCTCTGGAAGCTCAGTTTGTGTCTTTTTGCAAATCTACTGTGTTTCTACTTAACGCGTTCTGTCTTTCCTCTAGATCAGGATCGGTCCTTTCCTCTAGATCAACCTGGGCGCCACTGACACCCGGGTTTGGCCAGTTCTTTGTTTGCGGGGCGGTCCTATGCAATGTAGCCTGTTTAGCAGCATCTCCTAACTTCTACCCACCGCTCGGCAGTAGCACCCCTACCCTCCAGTTGTGATAACTGAACTGCCTCCAGACATTCCCAAATGTTGGCTGGGGGAAAAAAATAAGCCCTCTCTTAAAAACTACTGTGCTAGATTTGGGGACATATGTGGTACAGTTATGAGAACTATTTAAATGTCATTGTCTTCTAATTCTATCATCCATATCAGTTTTCTCCCAATTTCTATTGATTGAATTTTCTTTTTAGAAATTTCCTGCTTCTTCACATGCTTGACAGCTTTTTTTTTTTTTTATTATATGCCAGACATTGTGAAGTTTACTTTGTTGGCTATGAGTATTCTCATATTCCTATAAATATTCCTGAGCTTTGTCCTGGGATGTAGCTAACTTACCAGGAAATAAGCTTGATCCTTTCAGGGCTTGCTTTTAAGCTTCATTAGGAAGGACCAGAACAGCATCTAATCTAGGGCCAATTTTGTACTACTACTGAAATGAGACCCTTCTGCATGCTCTACCCAATATCAGATACATAAACATCTGAATGCAGAGTTCCAAAGAATAGCAAGAAGAGATAAGAAAGCCTTCTTCAGCAATCAATGCAAAGAAATAGAGGAAAACAACAGAATGGGAAAGACTAGGGATCTCTTCAAGAAAATCAGAGATACCAAAGGAACATTTCATGCAAAAATGGGCTCGATAAAGGACAGAAATGGTATGGACCTAACAGAAGCAGCAGATACTAAGAAGAGATGGCAAGAATACACAGAAGAACTGTACAAAAAAGAGCTTCACGACCCAGATAACCACGATGGTGTGATCACTGACCTAGAGCCAGACATCCTGGAACGTGAAGTCAAGTGGGCCTCAGAAAGCATCACTACGAACAAAGCTAGTGGAGGTGATAGAATTCCAGTTGAGCTATTCCAAATCCTGAAAGATAATGCTGTGGAAGTGCTTCACTCAATATGCCAGCAAATTTGGAAAACTCAGCAGTGACCACAGGACTGGAAAAGGTCAGTTTTCATTCCAATCTCAAAGAAAGGCAATGTCAAAGAATGCTTAAACTACCGCATAATTGCACTCATCTCACACGCTAGTAAAGTAATGCTCAAAATTCTCCAAGCCAGGCTTCAGCAATATGTGAACTGTGAACTTCCTGATGTTCAAGCTAGATGTAGAAAAGGCAGAGGAAACAGAGATCCAATTGCCAACATGGAAAAAGCAAGAGAGTTCCAGAAAAACATCTATTTCTGCTTTATTGACTATGCCAGAGCCTTTGACTGTGTGGATCACAAGAAACTGTGGAAAATTCTGAAAGAGATGGGAATACCAGACCACCGGATCTGCCTCTTGAGAAACCTATATGCAGGTCAGGAAGCAACAGTTAGAACTGGACATGGAACAACAGACTGGTTCCAAATAGGAAAAGGAGTTTGTCAAGGCTGTATATTGTCACCCTGTTTATTTAACTTCTATGCAGAGTACATCATGAGAAACGCTGGACTGGAAGAAACACAAGCTGGAATCAAGATTGCCGGGAGAAATATCAATAACCTCAGATATGCAGATGACACCACCCTTATGGCAGAAAGTGAAGAGGAACTCAAAAGCTTCTTGATGAAAGTGAAAGTGGAGAGTGAAAAGTTGGCTTAAAGCTCAACATTCAGAAAACGAAGATCATGGCATCCGGTCCCATCACTTCATGGGAAATAGATGGGGAAACAGCGGACACAGTGTCAGACTTTATTTTTCTGGGCTCCAAAATCACTGCAGATGGTGACTGCAGCCATGAAATTAAAAGACGCTTACTCCTTGGAAGGAAAGTTATGACCAACCTAGATAGCATATTCAAAAGCAGAGACATTACTTTGCCAACAAAGGTCCGTCTAGTCAAGGCTATGGTTTTTCCTGTGGTCATGTATGGATATGAGAGTTGGACTGTGAAGAAGGCTGAGCGCCAAAGAATTGATGCTTTTGAACTGTGGTGTTGGAGAAGACTCTTGAGAGTCCCTTGGACTGCAAGGAGATCCAACCAGTCCATTCTGAAGGAGATCAGCCCTGGGATTTCTTTGGAAGGAATGATGCTAAAGCTGAAACTCCAGTACTTTGGCCACCTCATGCGAAGAGTTGACTGATTGGAAAAGACTCTGATGCTGGAAGGGATTGGGGGCAGGAGGAGAAGGGGATGACAGAGGATGAGATGGCTGGATGGCATCACTGACTCGATGGACATGAGTCTGAGTGAACTCCGGGAGTTGGTGATGGACAGGGAGGCCTGGCATGCTGCGATTCACGGGGTCACAAAGAGTCGGACACGACTGAGCGATTGATCTGATCTGATCTGATCTGAGGAAGGACCAGAACAGCATCTAATCTAGGGCTAATTTTGTACTACTACTGAAATGAGACCCTTCTGCATGCTCTACCCAATATCAGATATATGAACATCTGAATGCAGAGTTCCAAAGAATAGCAAGAAGAGATAAGAAAGCCTTCTTCAGCAATCAATGCAAAGAAATAGAGGAAAACAACAGAATGGGAAAGACTAGGGATCTCTTCAAGAAAATCAGAGATACCAAAGGAACATTTCATGCAAAGATGGGCTTGATAAAGGACAGAAATGGTACGGACCTAACAGAAGCAAAAGATATTAAGAAGAGATGGCAAGAATACACAGAAGAACCGTACAAAAAAGAGCTTCACGACCCAGATAACCACGATGGTGTGATCACTGACCTAGAGCCAGACATCCTGGAACGTGAAGTCAAGTGGGCCTCAGAAAGCATCACTACGAACAAAGCTAGTGGAGGTGATAGAATTCCAGTTGAGCTATTCCAAATCCTGAAAGATAATGCTGTGGAAGTGCTGCATTCAATATGCCAGCAAATTTGGAAAACTCAGCAGTGACCACAGGACTGGAAAAGGTCAGTTTTCATTCCAATCTCAAAGAAAGACAATGCCAAAGAATGCTCAAACTACTGCACAATTGCACTCATCTCACACGCTAGTAAAGTAATGCTCAAAATTCTCCAAGCCAGGCTTCAGCAATATGTGAACTGTGAACTTCCTGATGTTCAAGCTAGATGTAGAAAAGGCAGAGGAAATAGAGATCCAATTGCCAACATCCGCTGGATCATGGAAAAAGCAAGAGAGTTCCAGAAAAACATCTATTTCTGCTTTATTGACTATGCCAAAGCCTTTGACTGTGTGGATCACAAGAAACTGTGGAAAATTCTGAAAGAGATGGGAATACCAGACCACCTGATCTGCCTCTTGAGAATTCTGTATGCAGGTCAGGAAGCAACAGTTAGAACTGGACATGGAACAACAGACTGGTTCCAAATAGGAAAAGGAGTTCGTCAAGGCTGTATATTGTCACCCTGTTTATTTAACTTCTATGCAGAGTACATCATGAGAAACGCTGGACTGGAAGAAACACAAGCTGGAATCAAGATTGCCAGGAGAAATATCAATAACCTCAGATATGCAGATGATACCACCCTTATGGCAGACAGTGAAGAGGAACTCAAAAGCTTCTTGATGAAAGTGAAAGTGGAGAGTGAAAAGTTGGCTTAAAGCTCAGCATTCAGAAAATGAAGATCATGGCATCTGGTGTCATCACTTCATGGGAAATAGATAGGGAAACAGCGGACACAGTGTCAGACTTTATTTTTCTGGGCTCCAAAATCACTGCAGATGGTGACTGCAGCCATGAAATTAAAAGACGCTTACTCCTTGGAAGGAAAGTTATGACCAACCTAGATAGCATATTCAAAAGCAGAGACATTACTTTGCCAACAAAGGTTTGTCTAGTCAAGGCTATGGTTTTTCCTGTGGTCATGTATGGATGTGACAGTTGGACTGTGAAGAAGGCTGAGCGCCAAAGAATTGATGCTTTTGAACTGTGGTGTTGGAGAAGACTCTTGAGAGTCCCTTGGACTGCAAGGAGATCCAACCAGTCCATTCTGAAGGAGATCAGCCCTGGGATTTCTTTGGAAGGAATGATGCTAAAGCTGAAACTCCAGTACTTTGGCCACCTCATGTGAAGAGTTGACTGATTGGAAAAGACTCTGATGCTGGGAGGGATTGGGGGCAGGAGGAGAAGGGGACGACAGAGGATGAGATGGCTGGATGGCATCACTGACTCGATGGACATGAGTCTGAGTGAACTCTGGGAGTTGGTGATGGACAGGGAGGCCTGGTGTGCTGCGATTCATGGGGTCGCAAAGAGTCGGACACGACTGAGCGACTGATCTGATCTGAGGAAGGACCAGGAGAGCATCTAATCTAGGGCTAATTTTGTACTACTACTGAAATGAGACCCTTCTGCATGCTCTACCCAATATCCCATGAACTGTGATGTTTTCCAGTTTGGCTGGTGGGCATTGGCACTATTTGTGGCACTGAGTGAGCTCCTTACTGGTGGTTCTTTACATGATCTAGTATAGTTTTCTCAAATGCATGTGCTGGTAAGCTCTCAGACGAATACTTCTGGGAACACCTCTGGACATTTGGGGGGGGTTCTATCTTTCTGACAAGTTTTATCCTCTCTGGTTCTTTGTTCTGCAAACTCCAGCAGTTTGGGCCTCTCTCTTAACTTCATCTCTCCAACTCCCAGTTCCATCTGCTCCACTCATAGATCATTGCATTCCACTGGGGTTCTCCTCCTGCACTACAGCCTGAAAACTCTCTCCAGGAACTAAACTGGGATAATTGTTGAAGTCACCTTGCTATGCTTCCCATCTCTCAGGGATCACTGTCCTTCATTATCTAATGCCTAACATCTAAAAAATAATTATTTCATATATTCACTATTTCATCTGATTTTTTAAAGTTGTTTCAGGGAAGTGGGTCAATCTGGTTTTTGTTACCCCATCTTGACCGGAAATGAGTACCTTTTTTGTTTTGTGGTTGCGCTTGGTCTTGGTTGATATGTGGGCTTTCTCTAGATGCAGCGAGCAGGGGCCACTCTTTGTTGAGGTGCACAGGTTTGTCATGAAGAGCACAGGCTGTAGGTACACAGGCTTCAGTAGTTGCAACATGCTGGCTTAGTAGTTGTGGTGCTCAGGCTTAGTTGCTCTGTGGCATGTGAAATCTTCCCGGACCAAGTTTCGAACCCATGTCCCTGGCATTGGCAGCCAGATTCCTATCCACTGAGCAACCAGGAAAGTCCAAAGTGAGTACATTTTTTTTAAAAAATGTGTACATTTTTAAGCTACTTGGAATTTACACAGACATTAAACTTTCTGAATTATTGAATTTCTGAGAATAACTGTACTTTGCTCTCACTTTTGATTGGAAAGTTTGAATTGAAATAAAATTCTATTCCACATAATTTTCACTACAAACCAAAGGCATTTCCCCCTTGTTTTGAGCATCCAGTGTTGTGTATGAGAAGTGTGATGTTTGTTTGATTCTTATTCCTTTATAAATAACATTTTCTCTTTCTATAAGATTTTAGACTCTTGACCTAGTGTTCTGAAATTTCAGAGTGATCTGTTTAGGTACATATTTCAAAAAAAATAATAGCTATGAAATCATGAGTTGACTAATTTTAATTTTACAACCCATTGTAAAATAAGCATGTGATCATTAAGATGAAAAAACATTTATCATACCATTTAAAATCATCTTTAGGGAGATATATGTATACTTACAGCTTCCCTGGTGGCTCAGTGGTAAAGAATCTGCCTGCAATGCAGGAAATGCAGGAGTCGTGGGTTCTATCCTAGGGTCTGGAAGATCCCCTGAAGAGGAAATGGCAACCCATTCCAGTATTGTTGCCTAGAAAATTCATGGACAGAGGAGCCTGGCAGGCTCCATGGGATCACAAATTGTCAGAATGACTTTTCGATTAAGCACACATGCACACATGTATATTATGGCTGACTCATGTTGAACAGCAGAAACCAACACAACATTGTAAAGCAATTCTCCTTCAATTAAAAATTAAAAAAAAAAAAAAGACTGGAAGCTACCCAAAACAATTGTCTTTAGTATCACCAGTGTTATATCTTCTACCTTTTGGGAAACTTTGGATTAAAACATAGTGTTAAACAGCAAAGGAAACCATAAACAAATAAAAAGACAACCTACAAACTGGGAGAAGATATTTGCAAATGATGCCACTGACAAGGGATTAATTTCCAAAATATACTAACAGCTCATATAATTCAAGTAAAAAAAAAAAACAAAAAAACCCCAACCAAAAAATGAGTAGGAGACCTAAATAGACCTTTCTCCAAAGAAGACATACGGATGGCCAATGGGCACAAGAAAAGATGTTCAACATCACTAATTACTAAAGAAATGCCAATCATAACTACAATGAGGTATCACCTCACATTAGTCAAAATGACTATCATTAAAAAGTCTACAAATAGTAAATACTGAAGATGGTATGGATAAAGGGGAACCCTTCTACATTGCTGGTAGGAATGTAAATTGGTGCAGCCACTATGGAGAACAGTATGGACATTCCTTAAAAAGTAAAAATAGAGTTACCATATGATCCAGCAATCCCATTCCTGGGAATAGATCCAGAAAAGATGAAAATTCTAATTCAAAATGATACATGTACCCCAAAGTTCATGGCAGCATTATTTACAACAGCCAAAACATGGAAGTAACCCAAGTGTCCATCAATAGAAATGGATGAAGATGTATCTGTATATATATATATATATAATGCAATATTAACTCAGCCATAAAAAAAGAATGAAACATTGCCATTTGCAGCAAGGTGAATGGACCTAGAGGTTATCATACTGAGTGAAGTCAGACAGAGAAATATTATATCACTCATATGTGGCATCTAAAAAATAATACAAATGAACTGATTTACAAAACAGAAACAGACGCACAGACATAGAAAACAAACTGTGGAGAGGAGGGATAAATTAGGAGTATGAGATTAACAGATACATGCCACTACATGTAAAATACGTAGACAGCAAGGATTTACTGTGTATACCACAGGAACTCTATTCAATATCTTGTATAAACCTATAATGAGAAAGAATTAAATTATAAATCTATGTCAATATATATGTATAACTGAGTTACTTTGCTGTACACCTGAAACTAATACCATACAATATTGTCAATCAACTCTACTTCAATTTTTAAAAAGCACAGTGTTAAGAAAATTTATAATAGATCATCAGGGAAAACTCAGAATAGGTGAAGATTACTAGGTATCTTCTCAATGGTTGTTGTCTGGGTGATCCTTTGGGGTTATTTTATTATATAGGTGTCTGTGTTTTCACGATCCTTGGGCAATTTTACCTACAACTCTGTAAGTTGTAGAAAACTGATGCAAAAGAGTCTTATCTGTAGACGTGACAATAAATCATCTCTGTTGAAGGTGCAATTGATTGTCACTATGTAAAAGAGAGGGCTTCCCAGGTGAGGCTAGTGGTAAAGAAACCACCTGCCAATGCAAGAGACATAAGAGACGTGGGTTCAGTCCTTGGTCAGGAAGATCCCCTGGAGTAGGGCATGGCCACCCACTTCAGTATTCTTGCCAGACAGAGGAGCCTGGTGGGCTACAGTCTATAGGGTCACAAACAGTTGGACACAACTGAAGTGACTTAGACACATGTAAAAGAGATGATTCCAAACATTACATTTCCTATAAATATTATTTTCTCATTCATGGGTAAGCGCATTTCAGCATTCTTGATTGCTGTTATATGTGTTTGTTCTTTGAATTCTCCTTTGAAAAGGTTTTAATCTCTTACTGTTTCCTTCATTAATTATTAATGAGTTAAATAAGATCTTTGACCTGTATGTTTTTTATTTATCTGAAAAATCATGATTTTGCCTTATTTTTAACTATATTTTATTAATAGCACATATGAATTATTATAATGTTCATTATTATTATATTTATCATGTTTGAGAGGATTTGGAGAACACTTCAAACTGGCCTTTGGAACAAAGTATATTTTTTTATATGGGTGAGAACTTTTTATTTCACTTCATGAATACAGACTTTAAGAAATAAAATAACAAGGCTTTTTTTTAAGGTATAAAATAACAATCTACATATGTATAAAGTATATAGCAGATATCTTTGAGTCTCTAAAGCTCTAGAGAAATAGTGGCATAAAATATATAATCAAATAATCCATCAGAGGAATTAGAAAACTGATGCAAAACTGATGCATGTTCTAACACCATGTTCTAACACCTAATGGTAGTCATGAAGTCAACATCAAATGATGTTTGGCTCTCAAGGGCATCACTTCATTAAGAGACAATTTCACTGCGAGTTACAAGGACTGGGGCCTTTGAATAGATTGATACAGATACACTTATAGGGAGAGTGAAAAGAAGTGATGTGGGCTCACATTTTATTAATGCCTATTGCTCCTTTGCATTTTTGGGTGGAGGTCTGCAAATTTCCCTCTCAAACGGATTAAAAAAAAAAAAACGGATATATTTCTTGTCATTCTGATGAGGTTGTAAAGGCAATCAATTCATTGCTTGCAAACCTTGCTTGTTTGATCTTAAGTTCCTGGGATAAGAGATAAAAACCAAGATAAAACAAATCTGGTTTCCTTAGTAAAAGATCTCTTTCTGTCTCTATCCTGAAACTAGCGTTAGTTTTATTAAACAGCTAATGAAGGATTAGAGCACATAGAAAATCTTTGTTTACAGCTCAAAACAGAGCAGACCTTTTGGATCCTATTTCACTGCCCCCACGTTCGACCACGATCACTTCTTTTAATTGAAGTACTGTTGATTTAATTTTTTTACCTTATTTAATTTTTTCTGAACTTTTTATTTTATATTGGGATATAGCTGATTAACAATGTTTCGGTAGTTTCAGGCGAACAGCAAAGGGACATAGCCATACATGTCCTTGTATCCGTTCTCTCGAAAACCCCCTCTCTCATGCAGGTGAAACGGAGTGCATTTTTGCTAAGTCCTGGCTTTGAATCAAATTCTCTGTGACTGGCCACCCATTTTATAAACAAAGTTTTGTTGGCACACAGCCACATTCATTCATTTACATATAGAGTTACATATACATAACAGAGACGAATGACCCACAAGCCTAAAATATTTAATATCTGACCTTTTGTAGAAAATGTTTGTTGACACTTGTTTTGCGATATGACACGAAGCTGCTTTCTCAGGTTAACCATAGATGAAGATTCTACTACTTTTTAAATTTGAGATGGTTAGAGTACAACGGATGTACAATACCATTTGCAGGGAAATGGATGTATAATACCATTTGCAGGGAAAGAGGGAGCTTCTTCATTTGGGAAGACTAAACAGCATAGTGTTTAGTAGCTTCCACTGGCCTTGAAGTTAGAATGCCCTGGGTTTGAATCCACACTCCATTTACAGCTGAGAAAGCTTGATTAGCGTGTTAAACCTTCCTAACCTTTAAATTTCCTAAGCCTCAGTTACCTAATCCATAAAATAGGGATAATGATATCATATATGGTAGGTGTAAGAATTAAATGAGTTATACAATACGGTGGCTCAGTGACAAAGAAACCTACCTGCCAATGAAGGACACACAGGAGACGCAGGTTCAGTTCAATCTCTGGGTCAGAAAGATCCCTTGGAGGAGTAAGTGGCAACCCATTGCAGTATTCTTGCCTGGGAAATCCCATGGACAGAGGAGCCTGGTGGGCTATAGTCCATGGGGTCAGAAAGAGTTGGAGACAAGTCAATGACTGAGCACAATATGCAAAGAGCTTAATAACCAGGACACAGAAATCCATGTTATTGGACCTGGACAAACTCTAGAAGGCACTGAAAAATTAGATCTGTGCCTGCTTTTGTAAACTTTTAAATAAAGTTCAGTATCTGTTGCCAGCCTACCCACTATTCCAATGAAATTCTCTTCTTCCTACTCAAGAGGTAAAGCACTTTGGTTAGTTGGGGACACTCCAAGAGCAAATCTCGCTAAGGTATCCCTAGCAAAATCTCATCCTTATTATGGTAGACCGATTGTTAAAAAAGAAAAAAAAAAAGGCCCCAATTATTCTCTTCTAGGTCTCCATACCTCTTACGACGTGACTTATGATGTAGAGGTGGAATCTGTTTTCCTTGGCTTTGAATTCCTACTGGCCTTGTTACTTGCTTAACCAGTAAATACAGCAGAAGTGGATGTGCCAGCTCTGAGTGAAGGCCTGGAAGAAGACTTACATGCTTCTGCTTGCTCTTTTGAAACCCTGCCTTCACCATGATGACAAGCATGGGATCCTGCTGAAGGATGAGTGTCAAGATGAGCAATCTCATCCATGAACATCTGGCTTCAATCAGCCACCAGGTGACCAGCCGGCTGATCACAGACCCCAGTGATTCCAGCTGAGATCAACCAAGACCAGCTCAGATCAGCAGAATTACCTAACCAGTTTATAGATATCATGAGCAAAAATACACGTGTATTGTATGAAGATACATAATATAAATTATGTATCCCAAGATAAATTAATATCTGATCATTTCTATCATTGTAATCTTGGCTACCGAATGATTGTTCTCTGCTGTTATTTGCTAGGGGAGTGCTGAGCATACATATCTCACACACAAAACTAGAGCGATAATCTGACAATGTGGATCTAATTCAGCCCTGTTGTATCAGGACGCTGCTGAAATGACTGATCCACATGCATACTCGAGAAGAGAATTTCCTGTGAAAAACTTGAACAGAATTCACACCTTTGGCTACAACCAGTAACAGAACTTTGAGAACTTTTAAAGAAAAGAGGTAGGTAGTCATTCTATTTACAAGACCAGTTCTTACAATAGGGACCATTAGAAACAAAATGTTTGCATGACAAAAGGACTTCTGAGTCCCCTCTGGTTGGCCTCCTGTTTAGAAATAGTAGTTAATGAAACAAAACTGAGTACTGCTAGAAAATGCACTGTTCCTTGGGACTCTAACAAAAAGTGACATGATTATATTATGGCATGCTTTTCCCAAGACAGTTACAAAGAAAAAAACATTCTTTCTGGGCCTCTGGTGTTCCCTTGTGGTTTTGAGCTTGACTATGCCTTTGCCTTTCCCCTGTACTGACACTCTGCCACCCTGTGTCATTTTAAGCTGGTCATTTAATATGTACTAGGAAGTTGTTGGATAAGCTTTCATGGCTCTTCTATCCCGTGTCAGTTACAGATACAGTTTTTTGCTTACCAATTTTTGTTCTCAGTCATCAAACATTTATTTCGTATCTATGATGTTCCAGGCATTTTCCCAGTCACTAGAGGTACAGCAGTAAATAATGAGACACAGCCTTTGCCCTTACATGAATAATGATAACAAAAATGACAGCAAGCATATCATTAACAATAACTGATACCATACTACATTATAGGTTCTGAAACACTTTCATAGGCATTTTTTACATTTGACCTTCACTGTGGTGCTCTTAAATGGTTAGGACAAGATACCATCATCTGCATTCTACATATGAAGAAACTGAGACCCATTACATTAAGTAACTTGGCCAACCCTATAAGAAACTCATATTACCACTTAGGATTTAGAAATTTCAACCTCAATTATTAAATATATATATATATATATATATATATATATATATATATATATTATATTCAGATCAGATCAGATCAGATCAATCGCTCAGTCATGTCCAACTCTTTGTGACCCCATGAATCGCAGCACACCAGGCCTCCCTGTCCATCACCAACTCCCGGAGTTCACTTAGACTCATGTCCATCGAGTCAGTGATGCCATCCAGCCATCTCATCCTCTGTCGTCCCCTTCTCCTCCTGCCCCCAATCCCTCCCAGCATCAGAGTCTTTTCCAATCAGTCAACTCTTCACATGAGGTGGCCAAAGTACTGGAGTTTCAGCTTTAGCATCATTCCTTCCAAAGAAATCCCAGGGCTGATCTCCTTCAGAATGGACTGGTTGGATCTCCTTGCAGTCCAAGGGACTCTCAAGAGTCTTCTCCAACACCACAGTTCAAAAGCATCAATTCTTTGGCGCTCAGCCTTCTTCACAGTCCAACTGTCACATCCATACATGACCACAGGAAAAACCATAGCCTTGACTAGACGAACCTTTGTTGGCAAAGTAATGTCTCTGCTTTTGAATATGCTATCTAGGTTGGTCATAACTTTCCTTCCAAGGAGTAAGCGTCTTTTAATTTCATGGCTGCAGTCACCATCTGCAGTGATTTTGGAGCCCAGAAAAATAAAGTCTGACACTGTGTCCGCTGTTTCCCCATCTATTTCCCATGAAGTGATGGGACCGGATGCCATGATCTTCGTTTTCTGAATGTTGAGCTTTAAGCCAACTTTTTCACTCTCCACTTTCACTTTCATCAAGAGGCTTTTGAGTTCCTCTTCACTGTCTGCCATAAGGGTGGTATCATCTGCATATCTGAGGTTATTGATATTTCTCCTGGCAATCTTGATTCCAGCTTGTGTTTCTTCCAGTCCAGCGTTTCTCATGATGTACTCTGCATAGAAGTTAAATAAACAGGGTGACAATATACAGCCTTGACGAACTCCTTTTCCTATTTGGAACCAGTCTGTTGTTCCATGTCCAGTTCTAACTGTTGCTTCCTGACCTGCATACAGAATTCTCAAGAGGCAGATCAGGTGGTCTGGTATTCCCATCTCTTTCAGAATTTTCCACAGTTTCTTGTGATCCACACAGTCAAAGGCTTTGGCATAGTCAATAAAGCAGAAATAGATGTTTTTCTGGAACTCTCTTGCTTTTTCCATGATCCAGTGGATGTTGGTAATTTGATCTCTGCCTTTTCTAAATCCAGCTTGAACATCAGGAAGTTTACGGTTCACATATTGCTAAAGCCTGGCTTGGAGAATTTTGAGCATTACTTTACTAGTGTGTGAGATCAGTGCAATTGTGCGGTAGTTTGAGCATTCTTCGGCATTGCCTTTCTTTGAGATTGGAATGAAAACTGACCTTTTCCAGTCCTGTGGCCACTGCTGAGTTTTCCAAATTTGCTGGCATATTGAATGCAGCACTTCCACAGCATTATCTTTCAGGATTTGGAATAGCTCAACTGGAATTCCGTCACCTCCACTAGCTTTGTTCGTAGTGATGCTTTCTGAGGCCCACTTGACTTCACATTCCAGGATGTCTGGCTCTAGGTCAGTGATCACACCATCATGGTTATCTGGGTCGTGAAGCTCTTTTTTGTACACTTCTTCTGTGTATTCTTGCCATCTCTTCTTAGTATCTGCTGCTTCTGTTAGGTCCATACCATTTCTGTCCTTTATCGAGCCCATCTTTGCATGAAATGTTCCTTTGGTATCTCTGATTTTCTTGAAGAGATCCCTAGTCTTTCCCATTCTGTTGTTTTCCTCTATTTCTTTGCATTGATTGCTGAAGAAGGCTTTCTTATCTCTTCTTGCTATTCTTTGGAACTCTAGTAGGATGATAAATCCCATATGTCTAAAACTCCAAATTCAAAATTATCAATATTTTGACCATATTTTCTTCATCTTTTTCCCCTTTCCTTTGCAAAAGTATTTCAAGAACATCCCAGAGATCATGTTATTCATCTCTTCATACTCAACACAAATCATTAAAAAATAAAGCATTATGTTAACATAACCATAAAGCCATTTCACACTTAACAATATCAATAATAATTACTTTGTCTTATTTAGATACAATTTTTTATGTTTGGGCTTCCCTGGTGGCTCAGCTGGTAAAGAATCCACCTGCTTTGTGGGAAACCTTGGTTCAATCCCTGGGTTGGGAAGATCCCCTGGAGAAGGGAACAGTTACCCACTCCAGTATTCTGGCCTGGAATACTTGATGTTTACTTGAGACAGAAGCAATTTCAAGATTATTTTGCTATTCAGCCATATACTGACTAGCCCAAATTAGTACAAATTGCCTCACCACAACAGTTTGTTGGTTTCTAGATCACTCCTCTTCACGCAAAGCACATACTTTGTGGTGGAGAATATTATTTGCCCTCCAATGTCTCACCTCTCCCTTTTCCTTGTAGGTTTTAAAATCTAGAAACATGGTCATGAGGAATACTATATTTCCCAACATTCCTTGCAGCTGGATGTGGCCATGTGAGCAAATTCTATTACATGAGATGTACAGTGTTAAATTAAGCTCCTGGGTAATGCTCTTAAGGGGAAAGAATACGTTTTCTGTTTCCTTTCCTTCTTTCTGCTGACTAGAAGGTAGAATCAGTAGTCATCCTGACCTATATGTGAGCATGCTATGTTGTTTCAGTCATGTCGGGCTCTTTGCGACCCCAAGGACTATAGTCTGCCCGACTCCCCTATCCATGGGATTTCCCAGGCAAGAATACTGGAGTGGGTTGCCATTTCCTCCTTCAGGGGATTCCCGACCCAGGGACTGAACCTGTGTCTCCTGCATTGACAGATGGGTTCTTTACCGCTAGTGCCAGCTGGGAAACCCATAAGACCTCTATGCCTGTGTCCTTAGTAAAATAGGTGAGGCATGAAGAGAGGCATCAAATTCCTGATGATCACGGGGCTGCCATATGGGTTTAGAAGTAAGCTTCTATTCTGTTAACTTCAAGCCAATGTTATTATCTTGGTTTCTGACTTTTTTGACACATGTAGCGAGATGAATCCTAACTTCCATACATTTCTGTGTACTTTTCCTTATCCCTCAGTTATGATGGAACTAGCACACAGAAAAATGGGTTAGCTCTGAATTCATGCCTCCAGATCTAATTTAACTATTAACTGAGATGTATTCCATTCAACTCAGTGTTTTAAAATGACAAATTATTGATTTTCGAAATTTTGCTTTGAATCTGCCCTTGTAATATAATCCATATCTTTTCTGTCTTCTCAGTTGAAAGGTCACCCAAACAAACACACCAATTGGTTCTCTAAAAAAGTATTTTGTTCATAACTTTGCAGAAAGCATTCAGGGAAGAATGGAAAAGGCCTGAACTACGTATGTGTAACCAGCATTAGACAGTGAAATCAAGCCCAGCTTTGTGACCTGTCTCAGATCTCTGAAAAGGCATCACTGGTTTCAGAGCTGGTCTGGGTGAGCTACAATGAGCTGTCACAATTGATATAGACATTATCAGAAGATCACAGTGTCTGTACAGAAGTCCAACTATTATCTACATTTAAAAGTTCTACATTTAAAAGATATCTTATGTAATTTTACAGTTGATAAATCAACTCCTGATGACACAGTGAAATAGGACCAGGATATTAAAGCATTTAAACATGGGTTTTTAATTTATTAACCAAACATTAAGACATTTCCTCAGTCTCTTTTAATATTAAAAAGGAAAAGACTTATAGTAACAAAGAAAAGTATCGAAGTTTCTTTCAAAGGTGCAGGCTGATTTAGAATATTCCAAAGCTTTGCATTATGTAATCGAATAGAAGCTAATAAAAAGGAATACACAACTGAGAGACTGTCAATAATTCTCTATTAAAGCTGCCTATTACATTTTACTTTAAAGAGATGAGAGTGACCAAGTTATTAGATGAATATTTTTACTACAGTGTTTCGAGCCAAAAGAGAAACTGGTAGTTACTGAAATTCTGCACTTGCTGTTGTTCATCTGCTGATGAGTTGCATGTGAGAGCAAAATGTTAATCAAAACACTGTAAACTTTACACTTGCAAGAAATTAGTGAAAAATAATTCTTAATAAAGAAGCATGCTGCTGCTGCTGCTGCTGCTAAGTCGCTTCAGTCATGTCTGACTCTGTGTGACCCCATAGACGGCAGCCCACCAGGCTTCCCCGTCCCTGGGATTCTCCAGGCAAGAACACTGGAGTGGGCTGCCATTTCCTTCTCCAATGCATGAAAGTGAAAAGTGAAAGTGAAGTTGCTCAGTTGTGTCCGACTCTTAGTGACCCCATGGACTGTAGCCCACCAGGCTCCTCCGTCCATGGGATTTTCCAGGCAAGAGTACTGGAGTGGGGTGCCATTGTCTTCTCCGAATAAAGAAGCATAGGGAATATGTAAGTTCCTGCTTTACATCTCAGACAGACTTTACTATTTCTTAATGGATCACACAAAATATTAATACTTCTTTCTTACTTCTATGAATTCCAAACTGGGTATTCGTGTTTGGTGGGCAATTGCAGAGGAAACAATTTAATTTTCAACTGCCAGACAGTGAAAGATAGCTCTCAGGTATCTGTCAACTCTTTGCACTCTATTAGAAAGTTCCCTTTCCATGTATATACATATATTCTTAGAGATAGTGTTTTCCAAAAGGGACTAAAACAGTATCTCATACCCTGAGTGCTCTTTTTACAATGTGATCTTAACACTCCTCCCATGGACAGCTGGAGTTTATGTCCTTGTCCCTCAAACCTGAGCAAATATTTGTGTCTGTCCCAATCAAGAGATCACAAAAATACTGTGTTGTTTCATCTTGTCTTGGGACATGGCTCTAGGCATTCACATATGTGCTGTGAGGAAGTCCAAACCAGTCTGCAAACATGCAGAGAGACCATGTATAGATGTCCCGGGAGTGCATGCTCAGTCACTTCAGTTGTGTCCAACTCTTTGCGACCCTAGGGACTGTAGCCCACCAGGTTCTTCTGTGCATGGGAGTCTCCAGACAAGAATACTAGAGTGGGTTGCCATGCTCTCCTCCAGGGAATCTTCCCGACCCAGGAATCAAACCTGCGTCTCTTGTGTCTCTTGCATTGGCAAGTGGGTTCTTTACCACTAGTGCCACCTAGGAAGCCCACCCAGCATCTAATGCCAGATAGTAAATGAATGAGTGAATGAAGACTTATCCAGATGATTCTAGTCTCTGATAGCTGAAGTCACCACCACCATCCCCGCCTTTGAGTCTTCCTAGCTGAGGCTTCAAATACAGTGGAGCAGAAACAAACCATCCATACCCTCTGTTGCTGCTGCTGCTGCTCAGTCGCTTCAGTCGTGTCCGACTCTGTGCGACCCCATGGACTGCAGCCCACCAGGCTCCCCCGTCCCTGGGATTCTCCAGGCAAGAACACTGGAGTGGGTTGCCATTTCCTTCTCCAATGCATGAAAGTGAAAAGTGAAAGTGAAGTCGCTCAGTTGTGTCTGACTCTTAGCAACCCCATGGACTGCAGCCTACCAGGCTCCTCCATTCATGGGATACTCTGGGCAACAGTACTGGAGTGGGGTGCCATTGCCTTCTCCCTCTGTACTCAATCTGAATTCCTGAGTGGCTGGAAGGGGCACAAATGAGATGTTGACCAAAAGGTACAAACTTCCAAGTCATAGGATGAGTAAGTTCTGGAGGTCTAATGATTACAGCACAGTGACTATAGTTAGTCACACGTATTGTGTACTTGAAAGTTGCTAAAAAGTAGATCTCAAATGTTGGTGTGTCTACCATGACCACCACTACAAAAAAAAAAAAAAGCAGGGGCAGGCAGGGGGTGGAGGACACTTCCCTGGTGGTCTAGTGGTTAAGAATCCATCTACTAAGGCAGGGGACATGGATGTGATCCCTGGTCCAGGAACATCCCACATGCCTCGAGGCAACAAAGCCCATGCACCACGACTACTGAGCCCTTGTGCCGCAACTACTGAAGTTTCCACGTGCCCTAGGGCCCCTGCTCTGCAACAAGTCAGGGGCCTCACTCGCCACAACTAGGGAATGCCCACTTGTAGCAACAAAGACAGCACAGCCAAAAATAAAAGAATAATTTTTAAAAGGTAATTATGTGAGGTTAACCTTATTGTGGTAACATTTCAAAATATATATTGTATCACACCAACATGTTGTTGACTTACATTTACAAGATGTTATGTGTCAATTATATCTCAAAAAAGCTGGGAGGAAAAAGAAGCAATAGATCTCGTTAGTGATTCAGGTAGTTAAGAAAGATCCCTAGCTGGTATTGCTGTTTCTGTCCTTTTTTTTTTTTTCCTATTTTGACCTAGAGAGGAATATGCATATGTTTGCAAAATTTTTTGTGGCTGTTCAGGATAAATTTATTGTGGAGTAATTGTATTTTCCACAAATAGAAGCAATATTCTCTTTCTCTCTTTGTTTAGTTCTTCAGATCAGATCAGATCAGTTGCTCAGTCGTGTCCGACTCTTTGCGACCCCATGAATCGCAGCACGCCAGGCCTCCCTGTCCATCACCAACTCCTAGAGTTCACTCAGACTCATGTCCATCGAGTCAGTGATGCCATCCAGCCATCTCATCCTCTGTTTAGTTCTTACTGTGGTTCAAAATATAATTCCTCAAGTCAAAATATTTTCCCTCAATAGGGCAATCTAAAATAAAATGGAAGGACTGAAACCTTATTTTTGTTGAGCCTTTATATTGCAGAGGAGGACTTCCTGGCCTGGGAGACTCTTGAGAGGAGGCATCTTAACAACAGGAGCAGAACTGCCCAGCACTTCATTCTCTGCCTTTTGGGTTCCTCATACCGTAGCCTGAGGTCTTGAACCAAGCTTCCTTCTACTCAAGAGAAAGAATTTGGATATTTGTAATTTACAAAGTCAGTTTGTTTTGTTAAGAAGAGGAATCTAGAGTTGTGTGCATTAGAAACATTATTGTGAGGGGAATTTTATTCAGAAGCAAATGAATGAATATTCTTACAAGTGTTTACAGTCTCTTTACTCCAAAAAACCCTAATGTACAGCTTTTTTTCCTTCTCTACTTCACCTCCTTGAAATGCTAATACATATTTTATCAAATCTATAAAACAATGCTATGGGCATCCCCCTCTCTCTTATTTCTTTATCTCACATCCTTGTTCACTTTGGGCAATTGCTCACCTACAAAGATGTTTCCAGGGCTTCTCTGGTGGCTTAGTTGGTAAAGAATGCACCTGCAGTGTGGGAGACCTGGGTTTGATCCCTGAGTTGGGAAGATCCCCTGCAGAAGAAAATGGCAACTCAATCCAGTAGTCTTGCCTGGAAAAATCCCATGGACACAGGAGCCTGGCAGACTGCAGTCCATTCAGTTGCTAAGAGTCAGTCATGACTGAGTGGTTAAGCACAAGGTGTTTCCAGAAAGATTCTAGAGTGGACTATTGGCTCATCTACTTGCTTTTTTTTTAACCTCACGCTAAGTCTCAAGGGGCTGATCTAAAGCCCTTGCACCATCCTCCCTCTTTTTTTTAAATTAAATAAACAAAGTTTTTACGTTTGTTTTAGCGTTTCTTCTTACCCAGAAGCTCCACTGGCGGGTTGAGGCCTTTGTATGGTATCCAGTGATAGACGCTGAATTCCATCCTTACTGGTATTTGCTCCTTGGAGGTGAAAAAATAAATGTTTTATAAAGCTCAAATTGGCCTTATCAAACAAAACATCTCCTGGATCAGTGAATGACTGGTGACAGCAGGAGATAGCAGTGCTGGCCTCTCCAATAGAAGTCACTGAAGTTAATGGAGGCTATTATGGGGAAATTCTGGCAAGAAGTTTTCTTTTTCTTTTTTCTCTTCCTCCAGACAGCTAAAAAATTTTTCAAGAAAAAAATGTATTCAGTTGCTAGGGTAACTGTGGTTTCAAAACTACCGTAACAAAAGCCAGATATCACATATCAAACTACCAAATTGTTAATTTGACTAGTATTTTAAAATAACTACTTAAAAGAGATGTTTTCTCCTTATCTAGCTATGGAGAACAGAGAAAAGGGGGAAATACGAGTTATATAAAGAGGAGAAGAGAGAAAAGGAAACTGGTAGATTCATTTAAGAAATGTTTTTGCCTTGCTAAATATGTGTTGGAAATAAAAATCCCTTCACCACGTTATACATACATTTGCACGAAGGAATTATGTAGCCGGATTCAAACCAGAAGGAGGACTCGGGGTTATCCTGTTTTCAATTTCTCTTCCCACATTCAAACCCTGCTTGGGTTTTTAAGTGAACACTTTTCTGTGGGTACTTAGCAAAGGAACTAGTCACTTAAGCGAGTCAGGCATGTTCTGAAATCTTTTTGTGCTTTTCCTGTGTCTTGCTTTTCATCACTTGATCTAAAGAGAATATGATAAAGCCATTAAGCACTTGGACTCTGGAGTCAGATGTGGCTGTGTCTGTATTCCTTTTCTATCTCTTACTAAATTCCTTTGACCTATATGAGTCTGTTTCTTCATTTATAAAAATGATATCAGGACAAATGACTAGGTTACTTCAATACATAAATTGCAAGGAAAGAAAAAGAGGGAGAGGGATCTGTGATTAAAAGTGACATTAGAGACTGAACATGTTGATATTACTTAGATCTGGGGGGAAAAACAATTGTAAAAAATAATTTATGAGATAATTGGAGAGACTTGAACACTGATTAGATGTTTGATAATATTAAGGAATTATTTCAAAAGTGTTTAGTATGATTATAACATGGTATAGTAGTTTGGTTTTTTTCAAGGGTTATTGTCTTTTGATATTTTAATAAGTAGTGGAATATTTACAAATGATATGATTTCTGAAATTTGCTTTAAAATAAGGTAGGAAGAAATGGATGGGATAGGGATTAAACAAGTTTGGCTAGGAGCTGACAATTATTGATGCTATGTGATCAACATAGAGGGGTTCATTATAATATACTCTCTTCTTTTAAATATATATATATTTGGGAGTTTTCATAATAATAGTTTAAAAAGAGAGAGATCAATAATACCTGATAAATTATCCTGTGGATTAAATTAGATGCTATGTGTAAAGCACTTGACAGAGTGCCTGGCATGTAATACATGCTCAATAAACATTAGCTATTACTGTTAGAGACATTTTCCGTCCCCCATGTGCAGACCTGTGAAAGTCTGACCATGAGATGTATTGCTGACTGAAGCAGCTAATCTCACTCCTTCCCAAACAGGCAGTTGCGGGCTGTCCTTGCATTCATCCTCCTTCAGTCTGATTCTTTACTAGGCCCTGTGGTTTCCATATGCACCAAAATTCTATATTAGGGTAGCTGTTGATTTTATCTTTAGTTTCACAGAACGTTTTAGTTGGGAATTTCAGTGGCAAAGGGGAGGCAACTATTAATAAGTACTGAGCATTTGCTAGGAATTTCCCTACACAGTTTTATTTATACTAACAATCCCTTCAAGTCGAAATTATTAGCTTCATTTTAGAGAATAAGAAAATGAGAAGCTTCCTGGCCCACTCAAGGTCACAGCATTAAGTGGTGGACCTTAACTTGCACCCAGCTCCTGAGAGTCCCAAAGGGCTTGTTCCCATCCAGAAAACCTGGACATCAGTCCTGTTGCCTTTCTTTCTTTCCTGGACTTAGCTTAAAAACAGCCACAATATAGAAAAAGTTAAGTTGTCTCCAATCAAAGAAGTCTGACACTATGTGTCCTGTGGACTGACTGGCAGGCTGGTTTGTAGCAGGGCAGTGAAAGATCTGCATAGCTGGTAAGGAGAGTCAAAGGCTTGGTGGGAGGTTGAGGCTGGCAGACAGGATTCTCAGGAAGAAGTATTAGAAAAAGGACTTTAGGATTGCCCTGACATTTGTGTTTAATCTTCCTCTTGTTCTAAATGCTATTCAACTTTTATGGGAAGGAGAAAGCTAAAAAGAGATACCTTATACGAGAACTGTTCAGTTCCGAAAATTAAAACCAGCCAGCTACCATCCAGAACCATGGCCCCCATTCAAGTCCCAGCTGTCATTTAGTTCCGTGGTTGCGCTGACACCCTAAACTTGCAAATCATCAGTTGACTTTAGAATCCAGCATATTGAAAGCGGGGCAATTCCGTGCAAGGCGAGTATCTGATTACAACCAAAGTTATTGGTTGTTTATATCGAACATTCCCGGGAATGCAACGGAGAAAAAGGCACCAGGAGAAACAAACCCTAGCGACCAAGTGCCCAAGGAGAGAGCGTTAGTATCTCAAACTGGAGGCGCAACCTCTTAGGCCCCACTCTAGCGCGACGCCAGAGATTGGGTTCTCGCCAAAACCACCGGGATGAGTCCCAGCTAATTAACCCTTTCCCTGCCGAGCCCAGAGGCCACTCCAGCAGCCAAGCTGCTTTAGGAGTCGGACATCACCTCCCGCCAGTGCGGACCGCCCACCTCCCCAGGCCTGCCCACTCCCTGCAGCGAGTCCCAGTAGCTCTACCTAGCGTTGGGCTAAGGTCTTCTTAATTAGGAAACAATAGCTGTTTAGGAAGATGCGCAAATACCCCAGAGCTCTGTGCGCTCGGGCTTGGGGTTCTCGAGAGTTCCCGCGGGGCAAGGAGCTCGGGGGCTCAGAGCTGAGGGAAAGGAAGAGACCCTGACCGCTGGCGGAGTCCTGGGCTTCGGGAATACAGCCCCACCCTCCTTCCCGGGCCCCGCCCTCAGTCTTCCTGTCTGGCGGGGACCTGCGGGTGGGGGACCACCCTCTTCACCGCTGCAAATTTGGAGCGGAGGGGGCCAGAAGCCTCGGGAAGACGGCGCGGAACGCCGGCTTTAGCCGCTCGGATGTCAGGACAGTTCCCAGTCCAGTCTTAGGCCCCCGCGCTCGGCGCGTGGTGTCACAGCCAAGTCCTTTTCTTCCTTGACGGGACCCGGCCCTCGATCCCTCGGAGGGTGGAGATTCCTCACGTTCCCTCCTCTCGCTCCCCCGGTGGGATGTGGGATTAGGCTGGAGTGAATATTCCGTGTGCTCTATAATTACGCACACACTGAAATCTTCACCGTTGACTTAAGTTACTTGGCGCTGCGAGGGCTAGGGCCCCGCGTATTGATTAAACGCAGCCTCTATTTACCTAAACAATAAATGTAGAGATTAGCAACGTTCACTTGATCACAGCGATGGGGTTGACAATTAAGGGGCAATGCATCCCAGATGTAACCGAGCCTGCGGAGGCGAGGGGGCGGACTGCAGGCTTCTCGGAGGCGGGCGCTCGCAGGCTGCGGCGGTGAAGGTGCTGTGCGGGACGCCGAGCATGGGGCGGCGCGGGGATCACAGCAGGAGGCGGACCGGAGGCTCCGCCACCGCGAGGCCTATGGCCACTCGGCCGGGGAGCCCCGCCGCTGGCTTTGGGGGATCCGAACACCCCCAAGTCCCAGGGTGGCATCTGGAGCGCGGAGTCTATCTCCCCGAGGCTATGTCACCTGCCTCAAGGCCGTCTCGCCCGCTGCTGCCTGGCAGGGAAGGAGGATCGACGCCGCTGGCGCGTGCCCGAGTGAGTGTGTCAGTGTCATCAATGTACATTCCGCCTGCGGCCGCGGGGGAGGGGGAGGGGCAGGAGGAGACGCACGTGTCTAATGTGTGCGGAGCTTCCCCTGCCCCTCTGAGTACCCGGCTCTGGATACTTCAGGATGGAGGTGGCAGTCTGGCCTCGCGATGGGGATGGATGTGACCAGAGAGGGCTCTAGATTGGCTGAAATTCCGAAAGCACGAAAGTGTCGGCCCAGGACAGGCCGGTTCTGGGAGATGTCACAGGAGTGCCTGGATGCTTGGTGAGACTCTTAACCGACCTTCTTTCTCAGTCTCTCACTTAACTATAGAGCCCTGGGAAGTCCTAGGGGCGGAGCGGGGTGGAGAATGGAAGAAAACAACTCAGGGAAGAACTCAGAAGAGTAAGAGTAAGGATAATAAAGAACAGATGAGGGCAGTTGGGGGAAGAGGGGTGTGTGTGTGTGAAGTCATGAGCCATCTAGAAGAGTTTCCATATCCTGGGCTCCCATCGCAGGTTGGCTGCAAAAGACACAGGTGGCAACTCTCCCAGTGCCTGTAGTTTCTCTGTTTTTTTCCCTCTTCCTTCCGTGATCCATTATCAACCCGTAATGCTTCCCATTCCACATATAGACACAGACAAAAGGATTTGTCCCCAACACCCATGGACAAGCCAGGACGGAGCCCTTTCCCGCCAAACCACTAAGGCCGGGAAAAAAACGGCGCCGGCCCAGGCTCTGGGCGCGGGAGCCCTCAAGAAGACTTGAGTGGTAAGAGCATTTAGGGGATTGGAAAAAGGGAAGGAGAAAGAAAGGGAGGAGAAAAGATGGGGAAAAGAAGAGGAGAAAGGGGGGAGGGGACCTACAGGGGCAGAGTTGAAAGTGGGGTTCGATTACGATCGCCCCTTCAGCGCCCAGGGTCTTTCCGCCTGCTGCCTCTCCCCCCATTTCAGAGCCGAGGGCGGACTGGGGGAGGGGAGATAAGACAAAGGGAATTCTCCTGTAGGAAGTGTGAAGTGCGTCTGTCCTCTCCTTGCAGGCTCTGGAAAAAACTGGCAGGAATTTCCTTGTCGTGAGAAGACGGACGAGTGTCTGCAGCACAGGAGACAACTACAAACAGACTTTGGGGCGGGAAAGAGGGCGGGAGGAGGGAGCTGGCAGGGCCAGCTTTGATCGCCTCGGCTCTGTTGTATATTTGTCTTCTCCAGTTTAGATTAGCTGAAATAGTCAGCTCTAGCGAGGAGTTCTGTTCCGAGGAGTTCCCCCTCCCTCCTCAGCGCCCCCTCCCCAGTGTCTTCTGCACGCGGGGAGCTGGGTGGAAGTCGCGCCTGAAACTTCAAGGGCTAATGGTTCTGTGTTCTGCCGTAATTAGGAGGCCACACAGCTCTCAACACACCGTTAAAACAAATCTGTAGGTCATCCTACCCCTCTCCGGGACAGACCCGGGGAAAGGCGGCAGCTGGGACCGCTCCCTTCTGCGTGCTCCGCGGGGGGAGTGGCGTCGCTGTGAATCCCGGCCTCGGTCTTTCTAAGCTCTTCCTTAGAAGAGAAAAGAGGCAAAGAATGGGCACCTCGCCATCCACCAAACGAGCCAGGCGAGCCTGTGTCTTTGCTTGAAAAGTTTTCAGAATAAATCGCTCTGGTGGTTCTAAACAGTGATGAAGAGAGGCTGGGCCTGGGTCTTCTCCAGAACAGTGAGATAATGGGAAGGATATGGAGTCGTCCTCCCCCCATCTCTTTTCTTTTCCCCACTCCGTATAAATCAGCCATATAAATCGTTTGCATTGTTTAAGGTACATTGATCAATCTAATGGCTTGTAATGGGCTCCTAATTGCCACTTGCAGAGTTCTGCAGGCTCCTGTTTGAACAGGCACAGGTTCTTGATTCCAGCAGAAGTCCACCTTAATCTTCAGACTGGTTGATTACAGACCCAGGAAGAGCACTAGGATGACCAGGCCACAGCAGCCTCAGAGCTTCAGGGGAGAGAGGAAGGGGGACTTACTAGGGATGTTTGCTATCCTTTTTGTTCTTTTTTCAAATTTCACTAAGGAGCAAAACCCAGGCTGTGATTTATTTAGTTAGACAAGATGATTTTGCTTTTATCAGACAAGAAATCTTCCTTATGTGCATTCCTTGTGTCTATGTATAATACAGCAAAGAAGTTCCTTGGATACAAACTGCTCTCAGTCATACTTCTTTTTATTTACTTATTTCTAACAGTGCAACATTAGGAATTGTGATTGGAAATCATATGGCTGGGGGTGGGTAGGGGTAGGGAACACTTGTAGAAGAAAAGCCAAACTTTCTCCAATAGGCATATTAAGTATGCCTAAAGTCCTGTTTCATAACTTGCAGTTGTGTCTCCTCTAAACCCTGGATAAAGGAGAAGTTGGAAGTCTCCTCAAAGGCTGCCTGTGAAAGTGTAAAACCGAGGAAACTAATACGCTGGCAAGGAGAAGCTGATGAATGACCAGAATTCCTTGGTCTTTGGGTTTTTTAAACATATTAACTTAGGGTCTGTGTGAAAAGATTGCTTTAGTGTCTCCAAAGATGGTTCCATGAGAGTTGGCTGAGACAACAAATGTGTTCCATTTTGGTAGAAAAGTGAAGTCACTCAGTTGTGTCTGATTCTTTGCGACCCCTTGGACTGTACCCCACCAGGCTCCTCCATCCATGGGATTTTTCCAGGCAAGAGTACTGGGGTGGGTTGCCATTTCCTTCTCCAGGGGATCTTCCTGACCCAGGGATCGAACCCGGGTCTCCTGCATTGTAGGCAGATGCTTTACCGTCTGAGCCACCAGGGAAGTCCAATTTTGGTAGAAATGCCCTAGAAAAGAAGAAGCCAACATTTGCTTATGTCTAAGACCCCTCTGTAGTAGTTGGTGATGGAGGGGGGTGGGGAGTGAAACCCCAAGGCGAATAGGCCCCCCATAGTTTCCAAGTAAGGCAGTAAACAAATCTATGATGCTTGTCGAATAATCTTCCAATAATTGCAGTCATTAAAATCATCACAGTCTACAGACACCTTCCTTCCTTTGACACACCAGAGTCTTTCATTTAATTGTTCATGCATTTTTGGCTCAGATAAACAGATCAAGGCAGGCTTAAAATATATGGCCCAGATACATCTAGCAGCAGAAAGTTAGTTGTGTGGCAAAGGTGTGGAGTGTCCTTAATAGACTAAGGGTTTTCAGATTCTCCAGTAGATCTTAGAGACAAAAAGGATTTGCATCTCCTCCCATCTCTAAAAAGCAGTTACACTTCCGAGGTAGAGAAAAGATGAAAGTTCCAGTGGCCTCTTGAGCCTTTCTGCTTCTTTTATTTGCAAGGGTTGGGATGGAATGAGGGTGTTATAGAACAAATATTAAGTGAAAACTCAGTGGAAGTTGTGGTAGAGTTTCTTAATTTTCAGTTAATTTTCTCCATCCAGTTGATCTCAAGGCTGATGCTTTTAAAAATATAGATCTGTGTCCATGATAAAAGATTCCCTTCTAATTAAAAGCTGCATTTAACTGTCACCCACTATTGACAAACTCCAACTGAGGAAAAGCTTCATTGGACTCAACAACCTTACCTCTGTACTGGCTTCTTCAGCCCCTGTGGTACACAAGGGCAGCTTTCCCTGTATGTGGGTTTTTTTTGTCGTTGTTTGTTTTGTTTTTTAACTCGTTATTAATGTATCTCCCCAACTCCCACACCGTGCTGACCTGATAATCACTGCTGTAGTGTAGATCATGCAAATGAAAAGCATAATTAATTGTGCGTATTATTCAGAAAGGGAGCCTGGTGGCTAAGCAAATAAATAAAGGCATGCGAGAGGAGGACAGGTCAGATAAATGCCTTTTTTAGGGCCCCTCTCCTGGTCCTCTCCTCGCCCCTGGGCATCCTGGTCTGGGTGGCCGAGGCTTTGACAGCAGCCAGCAGGGCCCAGGCGAGAACCTTCTGTTCCTCCTCTCCCGACACCTCCGCTCCTGCCCACATCCTCAAGTCCCCCCAACTCCACCTCACCTCACCCCACCCCATGCCTGTGCCATATATTCGCAGCTCAACTCTGCGACTGGCCAAAGCTCTTGCGAGACTGGGCAGCCACCTAATATTTCGAGTTATTCAGAAGATAACTGGTCCTCTCCCGTCTCCCGCTGCATCAAGGAGAAGCATCTTTTTTTTTTTTTTTTTTTCTCCCTGTGGCGTAGCAGCTCCAATCCTTCGGATCCGCGCTAATGACGGAATTGTTTCCCTGGCTTTGCCTCCTCAACGCAGCAACTTGAGCAGTTGCTCAGATCGAAGCTCTCGGGAGAGGCAAGATGGGGGAAACAATATTTGTTCAAAGGAAGTGAACTCTTCCCTTTAATTACCCTATTCTTCTTTATTAGGATTCTTATTGAAATTTTATTTTGCAAAAAAAAATTATGTTGATTTAACCATAGTGTATTTACCATGTAAATATATTCCAAGATGAAAACGTCACGGATCAATTGTAAAGGACCCGGATACATAATTTTAAAAAATCAGTTTCAGTGTATATGAGGTTCTCACCCCACTTTCGCTGCTCAGTCAGATTTGTTTATGCAGAATCGACATTTAATAGTGCTAATTGCACTCCAGTTAAATTGCCCTGATTGCAGAAAGGGAAGCAATTTTCGTGCTCTCTGTCTGGGTTTGGAAGAAATTGTTTTATATTCACCTCTTTATAAAGAAGTGGAGATAAGGCACCGGGGCCTTTGCACAAATTGCACTTAGGGGCTGACTGGCAGCATTCAGGCGCTATAATAGAGCATTATTTGGCCGTTTTGAATAATGTAAAGCGTTTGCTGAAAGCTATTCTCCTGAAAATTGCTTTAACTTTTAAAAGGGTGATGATTCACTCCAAACCAGGCCTTTGTTACATTGTCATTATTTCCCCAAATGTTTTAACAGTCAGCTCAACACTTCAGCATAACACATTGATCTTTGTTTAAAAACTAGATTTTTTAGAGGAAGAAAAAAAATCTGTCACACGGGGAAAAAAACAAAACAAAACTGGACTTCTGAAAGATTTCCTTGGGCACCCCACCTTAAAGTTGAAGTGCCCAGGGCGTCTGCCCTGCGATCATCTGGAAGATTTTCTAACTTTTATTGTGATCCGGTGATGTGTATCTAAAGAAATATCCGAGTGCCCACGTAGAGTCTGACAGCTGGAACTACGCTGAAAACGCAGGGAGGGGGAGGGGAGAAGAAGGGAGGAAGAGGAAAAGGAGAAGAGGAAGGCAACCCGGGCGCCGGGAGCCCGAGGTACCAGCGTGAATTGTTTTAAATGGTTGACTTGAAAATGTCACCAGTGCTAAGTGGCTTTTTGGATTGTCTTATTACTTTGTCAGGTTTCCTTAAAGAGAGGGTGTGTTGGGGGTGGGGGAGGAGGTGGCTGAGGGGAACCTCCGCGCTTCTCCTCCCCGGGCTGCACTGGGTGAGTCGGCAACGCCTCGCTGCCACTTAACAATCCCTCTATTAGTAAATCGACGCGAAGACTCTACGGGAAGCCGAACACCAGTCTGCTCTCCCAGGGCAGAAGTCACCTGTTGGGAAGGGCTCCCGGGTCCCCCTGCCGGGCTTTCTGGTTCTTCCAGGCTGCTAGGATGCCGCCTCAACCCTCCACGCCGAGTCCCTGGGGCTTTTCACACTCCCCCTTCCCCCTCTCCCCTGCCAATTTCTACTACAATCCCCAGGACACAAACCTTCATTAGAGCCGCGCGGGTCTTCTCACTCTCTCTCCCTTCTCTCCTCTTTCTCTGTCGTACTTTACTCGGCCTTTTCGCCACCTTAGACCAAAGTGGGGGGGCGGAGAGCATTTGAGCCAAGATACTCTAACGAAAAGCAAAGAAAGCAACCCATATACTCTTCTCCACCTACGGAGTGCACCAGGATGCACGCAGGCTCCGCTCAGGGCCAAGAGATGAGCCACGGTGGTCGCACTTTTTGGGTCAAGAGGTACTGTATGCTCCCCCTCCGCAACAACTCGTCTTTTGCACCCAAGCTGTTGAGGTTCGTGGTTTAAAATGTCTTTTAGAGCAGGATGTGGGTTTTCAGGGGGAAATGTGGTACACTAAAACCAGTACCCATGTCTGTCGAGGGCACTGATATTTCTGATTCAAAAGCTGCTCCTGACTACCCTGAAGAAAAAGGGGAGACCCAGAAAGAAGAAAAACACCTCAGCGACTAAGGGGTTCCAGAAGCGTAGTCAGTTGTCTGTCTGAGGACGTGTCTTATCACACGACAGGATCCGAAGAGGACTTTAAGATGCTTCCAGCTTGCAAAATGTGGAGGCGCCCACGTGTGGCCTCGTCCCTGGTACTCACGGACAGAGGTCCGGGGGAGAAGCTCCCTGAGCACGTCCAGGAAAGCAGGGAGCTAGGGGCAAGCCCACCCCTCAAACCGGAGTCCTTGTCCTTCAGAGGAGCCTGTAGGCCCAGGCAGCCTGGAGTGTGAGTGGGTTGGAGCTAGGGCAAGAAACTCGATTCTGGGCTGAAACGTGACATGCAAATCTTCACCGGGTTAAACAAACAGCCGAGCAAGCTGCAGCTTCAGCGGGGGTGGCGGTGGGGGCGGACGCGGCTCGCGCCGATCTCTGTTTCCAAAGTCGTTGCATTGTGAAAATAAGCGGCTTCGTGCAGCGTGTTGTATGGGCTGATGTCTCCCACCCCCATGCCAGCCCCCAGCGAAACCCGGCAGATAATCAGCACGTCCCACTGTTTAGTCATATTTGACAACTGGGTTAACCTGGTATCTAGGCACTGGCAAACGGTACAAAGGGTGCCCTCAATTACCACTTGAAGCTTCGGGTGTGAGTGGCACTTGTATTACCCACTGGGTCAGAGGCCAGAGCGACAATTAGGAAGTCACATAGACCGCTAGGGGAAATGGCGGGATGCGGCAATCTCCCAAGTCTGTGGGTGTAGACCTGGACGAAGAGGCCTATTTCTCTCCTTTCGGAGGAGCCGTCCCTTCACCCCTTCTCCTCAATGTGACTCAGAGTAAAACTGAATCCATTGGGAATCTGGAATCAGGTAGACAAGTGACAATGATACAATCGCGAGCGAGAATGATGGATTCCAGCTGAAGTTGTGCTCCGCAGGCGAGAGCCTGGATACACAAAGTGAGCGTTGACATTTTCATCTCTACTTGGGCCTTGCTCGTGTGGCCTCCGCCTCGGCGCCCCCTCCCCTCCTGTCTCCTTTCCCACAAGTGGAGAGTCGAGGACTGTCAGTCCTAACTTGCATCTTCTCAGGGAGGTCGCGAGGGGGGGTAGTGGTGGGGAAGCTTGTGACTCGGTCTCAGCGATACTTAAACCTGGCTTGGTGAGTGTGTGTAAATTTTTAATTGTGCTGTAATTTCTTCAGTCACCAGTCGGCGACCGCCCCCGCCCCCCACCCCGCTAGCCGCAGTGACTGGCACGCGCCGGGAGCCCGGGCTTGGGCCCCTCGGCGCGTCTGATTGGCTGCTGGGCAGCTCCCGTCTGCTCTGCCTGCGCCCTCATTGGGTAAGAAGCGCAGCCAGCGGCACTTCAAAGCGGGTGCTCCTCGCACTTAGGCTGAGTTTAGCCGGCGGGAGCCCGGAGTCCGCTCGGCGCGGGCGCGGGGACACGGGAGCCGCGCGGAACCCGAATAGTTTTACCGAGCAGCCGCCAGGCTCAGCCTCGCTCCAGGCCCCGCCACGCCACCCAGGGACCTGCTATGGCCACGTCTATACTTGGGGTAAGTCGAAAGTGCGGTATTTGCTTGTTTTAACAGGAGTAATTTTTCGTTATGGCTTCTCCAGGTCGGCGGCTCTGGAGAAACTGTTGCTGCCCGACTGCAGCCTCAGCTTCTTTGAGCACTTTCCACATTTCTGGGATTGATTCTTTCCAAATTATTGGAACCCAGGAGGTGCCTTTGAAAGAAAAGGATTTGTCAAGCAAGTCCTTTCAATATTCGGTTTTAGAGGTTCCTTTTTTCCCCCTGCGTGATTTATATCCCATCCTCCCCCGCCCCCCCCCCCTCCTTGCTTAGGGGATTGTTGCAATTACGCGACAGCGGTGTTTCCAGAAAACAGTCTTAATCGTTTTGCAGACCATGTAGTCACGTTAACATTTACACTTCTGCGGCTTCCTAGTTCGTTTATGACTGAAATCCATCGCGGGGGTCGCTTCTGCTCGGATTCTTGTCTTCGTGTGTGTGTGTGTATGTAAACATTTAAAACGTTTTCTATTAAAAAGAATCAAGTCGTAGTCACCCTTGGGAGGAGTGCCCCAAGCTTCCCCCACCCTCGGTCGCTGTTTCAGCCGCCTCTGCCCTCACCTGGTGTTTGTTGCCGATGTGTTTACCTCCGCGCTTCATCCCGAAGGGCGACTTGGGGGCTTCTTTGAGAGGAGCGGGCTTGTGGCGAGCGGAAGGCGAGCGACTTGAGTCCAGTTTGGGGCAGGATATGCAGCGACTGAGGCGGGGAGAACCGACACATCTTTGATTTGTAGCCCCACCGAAGAACAACTTTACAGCTCCGGGACCCTCTCTCTTGGGATTCCCTCTGTCCCGCGTGGGGCGCGGCGGGGCGCGGCGCATCCTCCGCGAGCTCACCGGGAGGAGGCGCGAGTCGGGGGGCCACGACCCCCCGCCCCCCGCCTCGGGACCAGCGGCTGGGGGACGGGGCTGCTCACGGGTGCACTTTGTGTCTTCCTCCCACTTGTTCCTGCCCTCCTCCTCCTTGCTCCCTCCCTCACCCCACCCACTCTAGGAAGAACCGCGCTTCGGAACGACCCCGTTGGCCATGCTGGCGGCTACCTGTAACAAGATCGGCAACACGAGCCCGCTGACGACGCTGCCGGAGTCGAGCGCCTTTGCCAAGGGCGGCTTCCATCCCTGGAAGCGCTCCTCGTCCAGCTGCAACCTCGGGTCCAGCCTCTCGGGCTTCGCAGTGGCCACCGGCGGCCGCGGCTCGGGCGGCCTGGCGGGAGGCTCGGGCGCAGCCAACAGCGCCTTCTGCTTGGCCTCCACGTCCCCTACGTCGTCCGCTTTCAGCAGCGACTACGGCGGCCTCTTCTCCAACTCAGCGGCGGCCGCGGCGGCAGCGGCCGGAGTGTCCCCGCAGGAGGCGGGAGGCCAATCGGCCTTCATCTCCAAGGTGCACACGACGGCGGCCGACGGCCTGTACCCGCGCGTGGGCATGGCGCACCCGTACGAGTCGTGGTACAAGTCAGGCTTCCACTCGACGCTGGCGGCGGGCGAGGTGACCAACGGTGCTGCGTCGTCGTGGTGGGACGTGCACAGCAGCCCGGGCTCGTGGCTGGAGGTGCAGAACCCCGCTGGGGGGCTCCAGAGCTCGCTGCACTCGGGCGCCCCCCAAGCCTCGCTGCACTCGCAGCTCGGCACCTACAACCCCGACTTCAGCTCGCTCACGCACTCGGCCTTCAGCTCCACGGGCCTCGGCTCCTCGGCCGCCGCCGCCTCGCACTTGCTCTCCACCAGCCAGCACCTGCTGGCCCAGGACGGCTTCAAGCCGGTGCTGCCCTCCTACTCGGACTCCAGCGCCGCAGTGGCGGCCGCCGCAGCCAGCGCCATGATCTCGGGAGCCGCGGCCGCCGCCGCCGGGGGGAGCTCGGCGCGCTCGGCCCGCCGCTACTCCGGCCGCGCCACCTGCGACTGCCCCAACTGCCAGGAGGCGGAGCGGCTGGGCCCGGCCGGGGCGAGCCTGCGGCGCAAGGGCCTGCACAGCTGCCACATCCCGGGCTGCGGCAAAGTGTACGGCAAGACGTCGCACCTGAAGGCGCACCTGCGCTGGCACACGGGAGAGCGGCCCTTCGTGTGCAACTGGCTCTTCTGCGGCAAGCGCTTCACGCGCTCGGACGAGCTGCAGCGGCACCTGCGGACTCACACGGGCGAGAAGCGCTTCGCCTGTCCAGTGTGCAACAAGCGCTTCATGCGCAGCGACCACCTGAGCAAACACATTAAGACGCACAACGGGGGCGGCGGGGGCAAAAAGGGCAGCGACAGTGACACGGACGCCAGCAACCTGGAGACGCCCCGCTCCGAGTCCCCTGACCTCATCCTGCACGACTCCGGCGTCAGTGCGGCCCGGGCGGCTGCGGCGGCGGCGGCGGCGGCTGCGGCGGCAGCCTCGGCGGGAGGCAAGGAAGCCGCGTCTGGCCCCAACGACTCTTAGAGATCCGGAGAGAGGCGCGAGGAAGCGAGCGAGCGAGTAGACAACGAAAGCGAGCGAGAGGTTCGGAGGGCAAACGACCGGGGGATGGACGGGCGGGGGCTCCAGGGCCGCCCCCGGGTCGGCGCGAGGTGATGCGGCACTCGGCTCGCGGACCGCCGCTCGCCGGCCAAGCCAAGAGCTCCCCTCTGCTGCCCGAGCCCAGACGAGAATCGAACGCGTATTCCAGGAACAAAAGCGAACCAACCTGCGACACAAACACTTTAAAAAACTGCACACACACACACACACACACACACACACGCCGGAGATCTACAACCACAAGCACGCACACTCAAGCGTGCACACACACTAACACACCACTCGCACAAACTTCTCGAGCGAAGAGCAATACATAGAAACGTTCCCTCCTTCCCCTACTGCCCAGCCGGTTCCTCCACCCTTCTCTTTCCTTTTCTCCAAAAACAAGTCACCACCCTGCAAAGGACTGTCAGAACATTTGAGAACAAACGGGACCTATAAAAACAGCCCCTTTGCGTGGATTATATTATATATAAAATGCTCCAAGTCCTGCTTGATATCTACTTACAGTGAAACTTTTTTTTTTCCTATAAAAGGAAGCATCAAAAAGGCTGAAGGTGAGAAATTAAACTGGAAGTCTAGTGACAGTTTCTCTGTATTTCGTAACATCTGTAAAAATAGGGTTCAAAAGATTGTGTTCTCTTTTATTTTCTTGTAAGTGTTCATTCGAATAGAGGTTTTTGTTTTGTTTTGTTTTGTTTTGGTGAATTCCTGAAATTCAGGGAGTTTTTTTTTTTATTATTATTTTCTGATGCACTTTGTGAGAGTCAGTATATATGTAAAATATATTTAAAATGTTGAGTTATCATTTCACTCACAAACACGTAAGTTAAGGTCATCTAAAGAAATTAAATGCGTTTATCTGTATGAAGAAAATCTTGACACCATATTTTCATTTTGGTATTATTAAAGGACTCTGAACAATACACTTTCTTTTTTTTTTAATCCTGTTACACACACACCCCCGCCCCCCACCAGTAACCTTTACATGGCTCGACCTTTTTTGATGGGAAAAATTCCTTTAATGTTAGTCTTAGGTAATGTAAGGTTTATGTGAGTTATAAAAAGCCATAATACACATACGTTTTTGCAAAGTCAAAATTATTTATTTGTATATTAACAGCATAAATTAAATGGGGTTATAAGGTGTAGTTGTATTACTTAAGGAGAGAGCTCTCAAAAGGTGACATTTTAAAACTCTGGAACCCCTTCGAAAAAGCAAAGGTCCTTGGCAGTTTTAACTGAGGAGATGCCTACCCCTGCTAGAGAGGTCAGGCAAAACTCCAGTGGGTTTGTTTGTTTTTAAAAAGCGATTTAGAAACAATGAGTGAAAGGAAAAAGCCTTTATAAAGAAGTCTTTTACCTCCCAAGACCCTCTACGGTTAGGAGGTGACTCAAGGGAATAAATCGCTAGAGTCAATACCCCGGAAAAGACATTTCATGCCTAAATGAAAATCTTGTTAAATGTTATTAATTTTGACTTAGAGCACACAGCAGCCCCCTGTGCCTTGTATTCCCTTATTAGGGATTCATGTCTTATCAAATATCTAATTAATCTCCTAGACATCATTTGTTCTGGCCAACTTTATCTCAGCTGGTCCACGGGGAAAACTCCAAATATTCTCGGTGACAAAGCTCCCTTGAAGATCTTTTTAATTGTCTAAATTAACTGCACCAAATTTGCATGTCAAACGGTAAAGGGCAACCTGAGATAAAATGTAAACGTTTTAAAAGCCCCCAAACTAAGCACTTGATTTGATAACTAGGCTTTTTAATGTTATGGAAGACAACTGCTCCTTTCCTTTTCAAAGACGGCTGATCTATGCAAATAGTGAATTGGAAATGCCTAGGTCCCCGCGCCGTCAAATGGCCCTCGCAGGTTATTTGAATATCAGTGGCGCTGCTTCTGAAAAGGTTCAAGGATGCTCTCTGACTTCTTTGTGATTACTCAGTGCGGCGTCTTATTCTGAAGAAAAAAAAAACTCAGGAATAATTAAAGGCTGGGATCAGGCCTGGGAACACATTTGGGACAGGAATCTCATTTAGACAGTCTCTTTCAAAATAAGGCACAGTTAAATTGACCAGAAGGCAATTATTGAAATGAAAATTATTTTCATTCTCTTTGTCTTCTGACCACCAACTTAACAGCCCCGGTTTAAAAGAGAGGGAGAAACGAAAAGAAAATTGGTAAATGTAATAATTCCACAATTTGAAAAAATGTTAATTTAGAAAATGAAGTACATATTTACAGAATAAAAGTATATCTAAAAGGCTCCCCTCATAATAGAAAATACAAGCAAAGTCAGCCTCAGTGTGAGGGGCAGTGTGGGGATTTAAAAAAATTATTGTCTTGGGAACTTGAATGTTTTGATTTTTATAGAGGAGAAAAAAAATAAACTGTTGTTATTAAGTCAACAAAAATTTTCTCTCAAACTGTAGTGAAAAGCCAAGCAGCAAAGTAGCGATAAAACGTACAGCGAAGGTCCCTAGCCGGACGTTTGCAGAGTCTGGGGCTGGGTGGCTTCCCGCTCCCCCTTCTTGCGTCCCCGAAACCTCGGCTGGTCGGCTCTTCCTCGAGTGTTTCTTTTCTTTGGCCATTTTCTCTTCTGGCTCAAATTATCACCGGGCCCCCCAGCCTACACTCCGCGCGCCCTCTCGTCCAGGCCTGGCCTGGAGAAGCTGGCCAGGGCTATGTTCACTCTAGGGGCTTGGGGCCGAGGCGCTGGAGGTCGAGAGCGTGCCTGGCGTGTTTAGGGGGCTGAGGGTAGGCGGCGCGGAGGTGAGGGTGTGGTGGGGTCTCCCGGGGAATAAGGGCGCCCGGGCGTCTGCCCCAGGCAGCTTTGTTTCTCGTGGATAATAAAGGCAGATCAAAGGGCTTGGCCGTGCAGGTCTCGCTCGCCTCGCGGCTCCCTCCGCAGCCCAGTGATCAAGGCCTCTGCGCGCTGCCTGTGCCCCGCGGGTCAGCGGACGTCCATCACCGCTGCTTCCCAGAACGGCGGGCGGCGGTCGGGCGTGAGCGTCCAGCCGGGAGAGCAGAGCTCGCGGGACCTGCACGCGGAGGGAGAGGGCTCCTGCCCCCAGCCGAAACTAGCAGGCAAGGGAGACTCCCGCCCTCTTCCCCAACCTCCAGCCCCAGGGGGACCTGGGGGCGCGGGGATACCTTGACTGGAGCAGGCGACGACCCGCTGGGCCCCAGCAAATTGGGGAAGGCGTGCGTGGGAGGAGAGAGCCCAGGAACCCCGAGACGATTTCGGTCTCCACCCGAGGTGGGGCCGCGTCTCCCCAGGGCCACCTCGGGGCTCCTGGGCCCGGCCCGCTCTGGTTTGAGCGCAAGCGAGGGCCGCTGCTCGGAGGCTGGTGTGGGGTTGGGGGCGCAGGCAGGGGCTCTGAATTCTCTCAGTCCCGGGTGAGAGGAAATTTGATTTCGTTTCAGCCGGTGTCTCCAAGTATTTCCTGCGCTGTAGCTTCTCTTCCTGCGCAGGAGAGGAACGAAGACCAAGTTTTCCTCGGCCCTTCTCTCAGCCAGCCGCAATCCACACCCTCCCCCTCCGCGTTCTGCCTTTTCTGGCTTTATTTACTTTTTTTTTTTTTTTAACCCTTGGAGTGAATCGAATTCCACCTGATGTGGGGGAGGGGGTGTGGAGAAAGAACGAAAAAAAGAAAGGAGAAAGATTTTTCTCTTCTTCAGGAGGGAAAACATTATTTTGACGCGATTAGATGGTGCACCTGAGCGGTTTGTCTGGACATTCCGTCAAATCGTTATAAGTCGTGTAAAATTGAATTTCTCTTTATTCAGATGGAAACTTTATTTATTTTAACTCTAATCTTATTTGCATCTATTATCTGTATTCGCCAAGGCTCTCTCCCACTACAAAAATGCAGATGAAGTAAATCTTACATAAATCCCGCCCATTTGTGTAATTGGTATACTAAGTGTTTATTTTAAGTGAGAATAATTTAGCTACAAATTTTCTTAAGGAATAACATTCTTAACACATTAAAAAAACTGAAAACTCTGATTTGCTTTTATGTTTGACAGTCGCTCTTGATTCCTTTAAGAGGAGCTTGGCGAGTGCGGCTCTCTGGCGCCATCTAGAGTTCGGGTTCGGGAAGGCCGCACTATCCGCCCTCGCTCGCCGCTTCGAGAGCGGGGAGTCTGCGTTTGCAGCGAGCTGCAACAAACGAGCGAATCCAGCAAAGAAAAGCGAGTTTTTGTCTTCCGGGGAAGACAAGCCCCGCTACTGGGGAACACTGCTTAGTAACGGCCGGTATTATTGCTCCCAGGCAAGGAAGTTTTTTCTGAGATGTGCTAACTGAAAATCCAAACAAATAAAATAACGCCCTGCTTGGCCCTAGTCTTAGAATTGGCGTATTTAAAATTTCTTTCAAGGCAATTTCAGGGTCTTCCAACTTGGAGTTGAGCACGCTGGGCGCTGTCGGCGGCGATTTGGAGCCGGCATGGGGACCCGGCCGTGGGCTCAGCGCCCCCGCGCTCTTCGCCCAACGACCCTGGCCTGGACCGACCAAACCAAGCTGATTAAAGCACGCAAGCAGATCGTCCCATGTCCCGAGACCCCCTATGAAGGGGAGAGAAGCGAGGGACCCGCACCTTCTCCAGCCCGGACCCGGGGATGGCCGAAGCAGTCTCCTGCCTCGCGGCTGTCTTCCAGGCGCCGTCCCGCCAGAGTCGAGTGCTGGGGGCTACTGGGTAGGCCGGTACCCGGCGGGGCGGTCAGGGTCTCCGAGGGCTGACAGAAGTCCTGAAACCCCTCCTCCCAGCTCCTTGCGAAGGGTCTGCCCTGCCCGCCGGCGCGAACTGATCCCCTTTGCCCCCGCCTTTTCCCGTGGAAACCCAAATCTAAAATCGGATAACACTTGGGGGCGTTGACCAATTTTCTCTCCACTCTGCGTCTCGCCGTCCTCCCGCCGCCCCTTTCCCTCCTCTTCCTAGTCCACTACCCCACCCCTCGTCTTCAGACGTCGTGCAATGGCTTCTTCCCCTCCTTTCTTGTCCCCCACCCTCCCCGCACGTTTATTGTATTTTAATCTTAAAAGCTACACCTCCAAATCCGGCACCCAAGGCCGCAGAGGCGCCGGAGCCCGCAGCAGATAAAGCCGGCCGAGGCGACGGGGCGCCGGGCTCCCTGATCTCGCGCCAGGGAAACGCCGTGCGTTTCCCGGAACTCTCAGCCACCTTTGCAGCGGGTAACTCGGCTGGGTTTGTATTTGCTGTTTTAATACAAATCCCGCCGCACTGCCTATTTCAAAGATGTGCTAATTACTACTTGGATAGCAGGGCGCAAAGTCCTTGTCCATTTCCAAGTACAAAGTAGGTTGCTAGAAAATTTGAAATTGCCTTTCAGCCTAAAGCTGCCTTACCTGAATGTCATAATTACAGTAATTATGTACATCCAAATTACATGCTAATTAAATTAGAATCAAATCGTTCTAAATCGAAATCAAATGAGGTAGTGAAGAATTAATCAATGACAACATAAATAGAGAGCTTCCTTCAGAGATATTTATTGTAACGATCCAAGGAGGAATTTGATCTGAAAAAGTCACCTGTTTATTTACTTTCAAATTAGTAATCAGTTATTATCCCTTCTCCATAATTTTAACCGTTCAGTGTTATTTACCCCCACCCTTTCCAGACGCTGGAGTTTATAGAAATATGTATGAGGTAAATACATACAGACATGCCTACCCTATATGTTATTGATATAAATATATACAGTGTGTTTGCACCTCCAGTTAAGGGAAGGTTTCAGCAAGTCCATGGAAACATGTTCCTCTAGGGCCTGTTCTCAGGGACCCGGGAAAGCAAAGCAAGGCTTTAGATTTTCCAAGATCCTTACACTCTCTTCCTTTAGAATTCATACCAGGGATTTTACATTGTTTTGCAAACATCCAACCATTTCTGGGTGATATATTTATTTTAAAAATGCAGACTGATAAGTCCCCTCTCCACCCCCCAGCCCCCGCCCCGCAACCCTGATCTGTTTTCTGCTTGCAGATTGCTGGCGAGAGTCAATATTTTCATTTTTGCCCCGGGAGCGAGAGATTAGCATCAGCGTCCTAAAGCGCCCTCTTCACCTGTGGAGCCCGAGAGACAAGAGATACTGGCTCGCTTTCCTAACTAGCGAAGTCCACCCTCCGACCTGCAGAGGAGAAACGCGCGGGAGGCCGGGCGAGCTTAGGCGGGAACTGGCAGGCGAGGGCGCGTGGTGGCCCTGGCGCGCTGGTCCCCAGGGCGCAGCTCCCCTGGCCCACAGCCTGGAATTTCTTCTGAGTGGGCCACCGGTGGGGTCGGGGATGGGGAGAAGGACCGGTGCTGCGAGTTAGCCCGCATCCTTTCCTGTTACACTTCGTCGGTGGGTAGTCCAGCGGCCTCCTCGCTTATTCTAGGAGGGAGACGGGCCCCCTAATAAACAGGCTTTCATGTGGGTTTGAGGTATGTTCAGAAGGTTGCCAGACGCGTGTCTAGGAAAGCATCACAGTGCGCAGGGGTGGTGTCGCCTCGGGATGTGTAGAGCAAGCCAGCCCGGGACTCACTCCAGCCCCCATCTGGCCTCCTTTCAGTCTAAGGCCAGGTGCTTGGAAGCCACGATCCGGTCAGCACCCAAGCCTCCGGACCTCCGCTTCTGCCCGTCCCATCTGGAGGACCTTCAGATCGAAAGGACTGGGGTTTTCCGTGTCTACGAGTCGGGGAAAGGCGATTCACGGGTAGTTTGGGCCAGAATGTGCATTACTTTGCGTTACGTTTCCTGCGTTTCACCCCGCTTCATTATTAGTTATATTCTGAGGGTGTTAAGTGTGGAGTGAAGAGGTGAGAAAGTGGGTAGAGGAAGAGGATCTGTTTCTGCTTGTCAGCAGGAACGGGGTTTGAGGAGATTCATCAGTATTGGGTTGCCATCGCATCTCCCAAACCTTATAATTCCCTCTTAGTTGTTGCTCACAACTTTTAAAAAGCATTTCTCCTTTTTGATCTGAAAAACTTGCTCCCAAGACCAGCAGCTATTGCATGCCTTTTTCTCTTTTCAAGAAGTGGTAACTATCTAGGTTTTCTTTTCAGAAAATCGAAATAAAGATTTCTTAATACTGCTCAGCTACTGAAGCTAAAATGCAGCTTTCTCCCAGATCTTACTAAGCACAGGGTGTGGCGGGTGCGGCCTTGCAGTGGCCTCCTCCAGCGCACCTCAGCCCAGCGGTTGTTTCCTAAGGAGGAAAGTGAAATGGCTTAGGTGGATTTTAAAATTTTTGAGAGTCAACGCTGAAGCATAGTAAATATTTGGTGATTAAAAACGGGAAAAAGCCAAGCTCCCAACAGCACCGTGATTCACTGTCAGCAAGCCATCTCCTGGAAGAACAGCAAGGAAGGGCTCTTCAAGCCTTCCAGATAAAAAGCTTTCTTCAGATTAAAACCGTATGATACAAAGCAAGATCTCCATTTCCCACTGCAAGGTAAGCCGAAACCTGCTGCTATGCTGCAGCAACCTTGCCTATTCTGGCATATTTATTAAATTAAATGATGACTACCTTACCACATAGACATTCAGATAAATAAACAAGTCCTAACCTAGTAACCTGATCATGCCTGACCATTTGTAAATCGACAGCACCTCCTGCAGGAATTAATTTGCTAGTGTTAAATTACCTTCTATGTTAAGCCAGGGAAAGGAGAGGAAGGGACCCCCATAAAGTCTCCGAAGTTAGCCAGTGCTATGTCAGGCCATTGGACAAATAAGAAATGTCATTAGATACACCCAGATTTCTTGAAAAGAATTTCTCTATTAAGGGTCGGAAGAATGACTTATCACCAGACTTTTCCTGTGGTTTTCTAAAAAAAAAAAGTTACTGTTGAGGACTTTTGTTCTTGAATCATACGCATTAAACTTGGAGGATTCTTTTTTTGGAGTTAGTACTTAGGAAAACCTCTACACATACAACTAGACATACTTTCTATTATGAGCCTTATCTCTGGTTTTTACCTCATACTTCAAAAGCAAAAGGATAACAAGATGTTTAACATTTAAAAAATCACTTTGAATTGCTTTTGCCTTTACATTAGAATATGCAGAATAAGTCAGGTGAGCCTCTTTAAAACTGTTACCATGTTATGATTATACGTGAAAATGCCTCCCTTCAGTTTTTAAGTTTGCCAAGTTGGAATGCTAACTCCTTGGGGCTGTCTAGCAACCTTGGGTGACCAAGTCTGAAAGCCAAACAGCAAACCAACATTTTCTATAACTACATGTGAATTTTTCTCACCGTTGGGTTGATAAGAATATTGGGGGTACTGGTACTGCTTTATAGTTTCTCAGTGAAGGATAAGTTAACCAGAGATTTAAAAATTCTTGCGGTCACCTTCAAGTTAAAAAGGCACCACACTTTTATGGAAGTGTTAAATGATAATGTATTGAATTCATTTTAATTACAGGATGCATTTCAACATTTCCCTTCATGAACACTACAGGTTCAGAAATCCTTTAAGGCAGTAAGTATTGCATAGGTTTTGACATTATCAAAATTATAAAGTCTAAAAAGGCATAACATAGGAAATAATCAGTGCGACACTGATGAACTCAAGGTGTAAATTAGCAGTCTTTATCAATCTCAAATGCATGCTTTCTTTTTTTAAATGAAGAAGGAAGGGGATTTTGAGGTGCACAGTAAGTTACTGAAGAGTACGGGAGGAGGAATTCAAGTTCTCCTCTCCCAACTCTCTTAAAAATGTAAATAATCAAAGAGTTGCTTTACATCTTCAGTTAGCTGCTTGTAAATCAGAGGACATCTGTGTGTGCATATACAAGAGAAAGATATATATACACACACGCACACCAGATACACAGGTCTTACAGTAATTCTTCTAAATTACTTTCTAATAAATTTATGAAACTAGGACTGCCAATTCTCAAAAACCATCTGAACTAATGAGTATTTGTATTGTATTAAAAAGAGGTGTTTTTAAAATGTGGAACCATGATGATAATATGTGTGTATGTGATGGTTACTATGTATTTTTTTGAATTGCATGTTACTTGTAATTTGAACTAAATGATTTTTTCTATAGTTCTCCTTTACCATACGCTTTGAAACACAAGGGGAAATTTATAGCTAAATTTATGTTTGCCACACATACCTATGCTTATGAAATATATCTAAACAGTTTACTCGTTCATGACAATAAATGCTTAACCTTTAGAAGTAAACTGCGATCGCTGAAATGTCAGTAGTTGAAAGGCCATCTGTTCTAGGTAGAATAATGATCCCTTAATGACACAGCAGCCCCAACCCAGAGCCTATGAAGATGTTAGGTTACATGGCAAAGGGGAATTAAAGTTCCTAACAGAATGAAGATTGCTAATCAGCTGATTTTGAAATACGGCGATTATCCCAGTCTCCTGACAGGCGCAATGGAATCACAAGGGTCCCCCAAAGTTGAAAACAATGCAGAATGTCAAAGTGTCAGAGCAATTAGGTGTGAGAATGTGACTTGACTATGTTAGTTTTGAAGATGGAAGAAAGGGGCCAGGAGCCAAGGAATGCAGGTGGCCTCTAGAAGCTGAAATAGTCAAGCAGATTTTTCCCAGAGTCTCCAGAGCGAACCAACTCTGCTGACACCTTGATTTTAGCCCAGTGAGACCCATTTCAGACTTCTGATCTCCAGAGCTGTATTTGCATTAAGACTGAGGTAATTTGTTAAGGCAGCATAGAAAATTAACACATCATCCAAATGTAGCTAGCTTCTTACCCTAGAGCAAAACAACTGAAAGAAATTTAAAGTCTTACAGTAATACTGATCAACCCATTATTTAATTCATACCAGGGAATTTCTACAGCGATTACACTTGGCTTCAAGTAAATTCAAATCTTAAAAGTAATAAATGTGAATTGAAAAAATAATTAAACTATATCCATTCAATGTACTGTCATTCTTTTAATGATGAAAATGTCACAGAGTAATAAGGGGTTTTTATTTCAGTATAGGATACAAGAAACATTTGTCAACAGAATATGTTTTTACAGCCTCCAAATAGATTACTTACAAATATTTGCAAAGTTTATTCTTATGGGATTCATGTAGTTTTGTACTTGATGTAACAGTTTACAGAGATGAAAAATTAAAATAGAGCTTCTTATTAGAAAGACAACAGTATACAATTTAGTTAGCCCTTGCTAAAGGTATTTGAGAAAAAAGTGGAGATGTTTTTCTTTGCAGTTTATTGTCGCATGGAAGTCCCTCTGTTCTCTACCTCTGCTCCATTCTTTTGGTGTCACTCCAGTATGCTTATCTCCCGATAATGCTCTCTGTGCACTTGTCCTCCTCTGTACGTATCTGCGCCATGGCATCTGCTGTCATTTCTTCTGTCCCGATCTTCACTTGGACTGCGCCGTGGCCGTTTCCTTATTTCTCTTGGCTTGTAACTACCGTGACTTCTGCTCCGGCTTCTCCTGCTCCTCTCATCCCTGCTCTGGCTCCTGCTGCTCCTCTTTCTTCCAGATCCTCTCTTCCCTGGACTCTGGTCATGGCTTCTGGGCTTTCTGTCAGAATCAGAATGGCTCCGTTTGCTATTCTCCCTAGAACTCTCTTGTTTTAAAAACTTAGGCTTTTCCTTGTTACTGTGACTGCAAGAGTGTTCCTCATCCCGTTTTCTCTTCTTAGACTTGCCTGTCTCTTCAGAATCACTGTTGTTATGCCCTGAACGCTTGTTTTTCTTTCTTCTCCTCTTCTGTATTTTTGTCCCTTTGCCGTCGCTCTCGCTGCTGCTTTCTGAACTGTCACTAGAGGAGGAGGAGGAGGACAGTGGGGATGGGGAGGAGGAGGAGGAGGAGGAGGAGGAGGGGGAGGAGGGCTTGTTTTTATGTTTTTTGTGTTTACTTCTGCTCTTCTGAAGCTTTTTCTTTTTTCTATCTTTTTTCTTTTTCTTTTTTTTCTTCTCGAGTCGATCTAATTTCCTATTAGGGAAAAAATAGTAAAAGGCTATGTAAAAATAGTCTGTCCTTTCACTGACAAACATAAAATTTTGAATAGACAATACAGTTTCTTAGAAACATTAAAAGTGGTATTTTTTACCACTTTTACAAACACATTCTTTACTTTTATTAAACAACAACTCATTTTCTTCCTTTTATTCAAGGCACATACACAATAAGTTTAAATTAAAAAATACATTAACTGTCTTGGTATACTGTCCTCTATAGTAATGACTATTACATTTTTTTTTTTACTGAATCAGAATTTGAAATTATATAGTATTCTATGTAATCGTCACCGCGGCATAAAGAAAGGTCTGTAACATTAGCTGGATCAATTGCAAACTCAAATATAAACCTCTAATCAATGAAACATTAATTTTATGTATGTACTATTTTAAAATATGTAAATACTAAACAACATTACACTGTCAAAATTCAAGAACATATTCTCCAGAAATTCAGAATAAGAATATATTTTTACATTTTTAATACTCTATTTTAGTTACATAAAAGATCACATATTAGTTTTCAACAATTGTTTAGCCTTATTAAATAAATAATTAGGACAATTCTATTAAGGCATTATGCATTTCTAAAGAGTAATTCACATTCTCAGAAGAGTAACATTTATTTATATGATATATTTGAGTTACTCTGAAATAAAAATGTCCTCACTGAATTCTGTCCAGCCATCCTCAAAACTCCACATATTGAAACAACATGAGCTCCCTCTATTGGACTCACCAGACATTTCTTGGATTCTTTAATCCATAGGTAGTCTGTTTAACGTGATTCATACTTACTTTAAATTTTAGCATTTTCAGCATTCCTCATAAAACTGAGAGTAATACATGGCTCACAATATCTTCTAAGAACAAACTGTATATAAAGATATACAAATCTACTATGAAAAGTAAAACCTACAAATAAATCTATTTCCAAACTAAATTTTCTGAAAAGTGCAGTGACTTTGTGGTATAAGCTGAGTACATAATCTTACATTCATTTTCATATTCCTGAAAGACAAAACTATATTACTGTAGCTGAAGAATAAATCAATACATCAACGTGATACATGGTTTAAGTACCTTAAACTTAGGATCAGAGATGAATATGACCCTAAAATGAAACATAAGAAAAAATGTAGTTGAATTAATTAAACAGACACTTTTTAATCACCTGAGGAGTTTCTGTTTTTGTTTGGTTGTTAGTGACTTTAAAAATTCAACTTCTGGATCTTCTTCACCCTCGCTTGCAACATATTCCTAAATCAACAAAAACATCATTAAATTGCTAGATTAGAAAACAAGTTAGTTGTCAGGAAACATTTACAAATAAGTTTTATATTAGGGACATACTGTTGATGAGTATGACATTTTGGATTGGAAAGTGGAATTCAAAAATTTTTGTAGTCTACCTGCCAAGGAGGATCATAATGCCCTAAGAGATTAAGATGACTGCTTTATCAGGAGAGGACGATACAGAAACATAGATAAAATGTTTAAAGCATGGCTTCTACTCTCCCTCGTTTTTATTTTTTTTAACCTTTCTGCACTTTTATTTTTTAAAAATTTATTTATTTTTAATTGGAGGATAAATGGCTTTACAATTCTCTCTTAAGTTTGAATTTAAACACTTGTGGGTTTAAATATTTCCTTTTTAATTTAATGAAACATAAAACCCACGAAGGTCGCAAACTTTACAGGAAGGTCAAAACACTCACACTTTTTGCCTTTATAATTTCAACAGTACATTATTAAATATATTAAACAGTACATATACATAATAAATGGGCTTCTCTGGTGGCTCAGAGCTCTCTGGTATTCTCAGGTAAAGAATCTGCCTGTAATGAGGAAGACCCGGGTTTGATCACTGTGTGGGGAAGATCTCCTGCAGAGGGGAACAGCAACCCACTCCAGTATTTTTGCCTGGAGGATCCCATTGACAGAGGAGACTGGAGGGCTACAGTTCATGGGCTTGCAAAGATTAGGACACGACTGCGACTAACACTTCACTTCACTTTATACATAGCAGATAGGTTACACGTACAATCCCTAGCAATGTTTGAGATGGAATGTGACTCTCTCAGAGCAGCACAAGTTTATGCCAGTGGGAGTCTGGGTTTTAGTCTCAGCTCTGTCTCTAAATAGCCCCATGATCTTAGGGAAATCAGTTAACTTCTGTGGGCTCCAGTTTCCTCATTAAATGAAATAAATGGTTTATATTAGAACATCTACAACCCTTTAAACTCAACCATTTCTGGATCTATGTACAGTTTAATCAAGTAACTGTTTAAAATATTTTCCATTATTTTGAAGGGTTTGCTTTTATACACTTCTCATTGGTTCTGTTTAACGTCACTTCAGGGTAAGTTAGCAGGAAGGAAAAAGTTAACAACCTTATCACCAGATCAGTTAGGTATTTTATCCACAAAAACCCAGAGAAGCAGTTTCGTTTATTAAAATATAGGTTTAAAAACAATTTCTCATTTAGGTTAAAATAATAAAGAAGCAAAATCAAGATGTATTTTAGGCATTTTGTTTGCTCTATCTTGCCTTCCTATGGATATATGCATATTGGAAAACATTAAGTAGCAATTCACAAGCAATCACATTTAGATTTATAGACATTTTCAGCTTACTGATAAAAAGATCATTACCTGTGATGGATCATTTGCGGTCAAGTTTCTCCCCAGTACATTTCGTTTCAGCGCAAACCCACTGTTTCTCATCTCCGCTATTAGCTCCGAGGGGTGCATCGATGGCCCTGTTCACAAAAATCACAGTTTGAATGTATCATTTATATCTCTCTACCTTTTTCGGACTCCACAGTAGGAATGCAGTTGAAGCTTTGTTAAATAAAATCACAGCTAAATCAACTCAATAATCTTCTGCTGAGCAAATAATCAGATATGATTTTCTAAAACAGCAGTCTGGAGATTCAGAATAGAAAATAATTGCATTTTTCTTTACGTGCTAGGGGACTCTCTTCTTATGTAACTTTGTCATATTGAAAAAGATACACTTAAATGTTATCTTCTTGGTAGTTTTTAGTATAAAATCAAAGCAAAATGATAAAAAGACTGCAACTAAATTTTTAATAGTTATTCTCTCAGTAAGAATTCAATTTAAAAAGAGATACTTTTAAAGGTACATGAGCAATTTATTATTCTAGTTCCCAATTAAAAAATCCTAACCCTTATTTATCAAATACCAATACTGAATACATTGTCATGTGGTTGCTAACTCACACATACACACACACACACACACACACACACACACATGCTATCAGTAACCATCGAGTACTTTAGTTATAATCTTGCACATATACATACCCAGAGTTTGAAGCTTCTAGTCATTAGTTTGGGGTTGGTGACAAGCAGTTTTAGGCTGGTTATATGTGTGTATGTGTTATATTTTTTACAAGCTGTTGTTTGCACTTTAGCAAAATCCCCAAACTTTTTGAAAAGTGAGCTTGTTCTGGTAACATAATATGCTCTAAAGACAAATAATATAGGCTAAACACAGATATAATTAACAATAAAAAAATTTTAAACATCTATACTCTTCCCTCAAACATTATTTATGTAAGATAAGAGAGGCTCTTTCCTCCTTTTGCATATTCCAGTTTCACTTTGTTTTCCCTGCCAGAAGCAAATCATGACATTTCATGGAAGGTTTTAAGTTTCTGGCCTAAATCATTACATTGGCTCCAATGAACTACACTGGGCAATGTATCTGGAATACAGGGAAGAATAGGACAGTTCCTGCCAACAAGGAATTCATATGGGAAGTTGGGAGGATGGAGAAACAGTCAGAAACTGATATTCTAGTTTGCTGATTGAATATGTCATCTAATTTCTTTATTCTTTTAACTGCTCCACTGGTCTTTTAACTATTGATACTTATTTGCACACTCACTTACCTGTTACCATAAAAAACAAAAGGAAACAGGCAATACAATTTAAATCTGTTCTCTTGTCCGTAGCATCTTTGGTAAAAAGTTTGGTCAGATAAGTTCAGGTGTACGTCAATAACTCTTATTGGACTCTGGGCTTTACCATTCTATTCATATTAGCAAAAACAACTGAAAGTTGCCTATAGGTATTAGGGAGATAATTAGAAAAACTGCCTATTATTGGAGTATGGGAAGTATTAATAATGTGATGCTTTTATTTATTGGAGGAAAAAGCCTTATTTATTGAAAACAAAAACATCATAAAGCAGTGCCTTTGACTGATATATTTCATTTTGAAACAACATATTTTTTTTTATACAATTAATTCCTGTGGATTACTTTAATGACTTTGAGAAAAATTATTCAATTTGGCTGATAACATTGATAATAAGATGTTATGTAAAAAACTGAATTTTAAATATTAGTATGGACTGCCTCTAAATGGCACTGAAGTGCTAATACAATAGTTTTAAATTAATTATAGAGTGTTCACTTTGGTGCCTTCTCAAATTTCACATGTAGAAACATAATTTTACAAAGTAGAAAATGTCTTTCCTGAAGTGTCAAAACTACACTTCTTTGTCAACAACGTTTTAGATGTTAAATGAATTCAGAAAGCAAACATGTTAAGAATTAGGATAAAAAGCACTCCAGTGAAGGGCTAAAGAGCTTTGGCCATTATGATGAGAGGATACTGATTTCATCAAAAGATGGGTAATTTTAATAAAATATATTAGAAAACATGCTTAAAATTTTTTCATTACAGTACTTCCAACCACTTCAAGAAAATGATCTCTTTTTCCCCAGGCTGACAGAGATTATACAGACTATGAAACAAACATTACTCTTCCATCACTTATATTTCTCCAAAATCTTAACTGAGATTTTATAGTACATATGCTCAGCGCATACTTCTACACTGTAAGACTCTAAATACAGTGATTAGTGAAGAATCTAACAAACAGTACTCAATAAATAAAATAACTATTTTTTTGTCAGTAGCTATAACCATTTAGGATTATTATATATATATATATATATATATTTTTTTTTTTTTAACAAAAAATGCTCTTGATAGTAACATTTTTCAAAATCCAGACTTATTCACTTCATTTGGTACTTAAACTTCCTCCTTCTATCAACACAAGTTCTAGGTTTAAAAGATGTGACATATCAAGTTTAACTAAGATATATTTAGCAAGATATCTTTATACTTTCATGTTATTGTGATAGTGGCTAGGTAGAGTTAAACTGACAGCCATGACTCCAGCTGAGAGCTCAAAATTTAATATAATAGATTATACAGATATGTTTAAAAGACAGATTTTGCAAATATGTTCAAATGCAAAATGATTACTTTTTTTGGATACCTTAATAATTTAAATTACACATGTAGCTGGGCTTGAGGAATGTTTGGTTTGCTCTTAAATTTGCCATGGCAGAATGATTCTAGAGAACTCAGAAAAAAGGGCTTCTGCTGCTGCTGCTAAGTCGCTTCAGTCGTGTCTGACTCTGTGTGACCCCATAGACGGCAGCCCACCAGACTCCTCTGTCCCTGGGATTCTCCAGGCAAGAACTGTGGAGCGGGTTGCCATTTCCTTCTCCAATACATGGGTGCACGCTAAGTCGCTTCAGTCGTGTCCGACTCTGTGTGACCCCATAGACAGCAGCCCACCAGGCTCCTCTGTCCACAAGATTCTTTAGGCAAGAATACTGGAGCGGGTTGTCATTTCCTTCTCCAAGAAAAAAGGGCGTTTGTTTTAAAATGTAGGTTTGTAAGGTCCTTTCTAGATCACTTCAGCCAGGTTGGGTTAAGCCTCCATAGCCTGAAAACCAGTATTCCAAATTAGAAAAGCAGGTTCACGGAAGAAACTGTTTTCAGCATTCATTGATTTTGCAAACTTGCTTTGCTATGATATGTGGGTAAATATCAAAATACTGATTGTGACTATAGTTTGCAGTTCTATGTCCTGATTAGACCCAGACTTTATTCTACTAGAAAAATACCATGAAGTCAATGTCACAGAAAAAAATTCTCCGAAGGCAAATTACATTGTACTAAAATCATGTTTGTGAAGGGTTTAATTTGTTCATTAAGAGCATTCATTTTTATAGAACTAAGTAAAAGCAACAGAAGGTAAAAAATCTTCTGTAGTAAAATAGGTATTTTATCAGAGAATAATATAGGAATCAAAACCGCTGGCTGTGAGAAAGGCCCTGTCGCTGACTTCACAGAGGACAGCAGTCCAGGTGAATGCCACACACCGCACAGGAGGGAGACTAATGCTAAAGGCAGAGACACTTCCTGTGTTTCACTGTTAACCCAGGTCCATCTGCTTTTCCTAAGACAGAGGTATCTGCCTTTCAAAATTCATCACTCCTCTCAAACAAAGCATTACCTTCTACTATTTTACGGCATCCAGTGGGAGAAGAGAGGACACTGAGTTCTGAGTTCTAGGTTAAGAATAGCTGTGTTAGAAATACTTTGCCCTCCTTCCCCCAAATACACTAATTTAATTTATAGGATGCTACTGTTTACTGGCGCAGTGAACAACACAAACTGTTTGCTGGGACTAAAATGCTATTCCTAGAGTGAATATAATTTTGTTTGCAATGACAAGGGTGATCAATTTTTTTCCTTCTTGTTCTGTGTGTGTATTTTAACTTTATATAATGAAAAAATCTCAAACTTAGAGAGAATAATGTAAAGAGCTCTATATATTCATCACACAGCTTCAACAATTATCAATATTTTACCATTCTTGTTCTATTTACTACCTCCAAAGTATTTTTGTTTCTTTTTTGATAGTGTATTTTCTCCCTCTCCTTCTCTCTTTTTGAGGTATAAATGACCCATCTTAAATCTCTTTTAATCTAAAAAAAGTAGCCATTTTTCCTCCATATGCCCTCTTTATTGCTCTTCATTTGTTCAGGAAACTGGGTCATTTTTCCTGCAGAATTTCCCCCATTCTGGGCAGTGATGTCATTTAATATGTTCTTTTGACCCTTGTATTTCCTGTAAATTAGCAGTTAGATCTAAAGGCTTATTATTAAATTATCTGAGTATTTTATAACACATACTTTAGGGGAATAATGGAAGGTTTTCTAAAGTTTGGATTCAGGAAGATGACACCTGAAAACAAACACATTTTTGCTAATGAACTAGACTAAGGAAAAAAGGCTGAGACTTCAACTTGGTATGTTCTTGGTTTCACCATGTTATTTACTGTGGTCATACTAACATGACATAAACCTTAAAAATGTATATGTTTGAAAATAAACCCCCAAACACATCACAAATAAATTATGATTCTTATTTCCATGTAAAGTACGACATTTACTTCTTTCTTTCTTGAAGTTAAATTGACTATATATTGTGAAAAATCCACACTCCCTGTCACTAAAAAGGACACTTAGAAACACTAGTTATGTACGTGATCAAGAGGGAGAATTATCGAAATTATATTATACTTGTATTTGATTCCTAATATTATCTAACCTTTTTGCTTTAAAGAAAGCTTATAGGAAGTTATCTTAAAAAAAGACTGTAAAGGGGCACAGTAGGAGCGTGCAGCACACGTCCCAGGGAAAAAGTGAACAAAGCTATTAATAAAGTGTGTGGGTGATTTTTATTTATATAGATGAGAATGTTTTATGTATGATTTTCTAAAGGTTATGCAAGAACCAATTGTACTGAATTGTAATAAAACTGCTCCATACTGGGAATTTTCCTGACACATTGCCAGTTCATCTTAGTGGAGGTTGGAAACAATAGGGTTTTTTACTGCCCTTATCCAAGTTCATCCTGAAGAAAGCTAATCTGATCTCTATTAAGACATACAATACAAAGGAAAAATTAAACATTTCATTTTTGTCTGTGTGTCTGGAAAATACACAAAAGCAAGGAAAGGTGAAACTGCTCCTACTGTATGCTAGTGAAAAACCCTGTATTAAAAACAACTTTGCCTTACAGAATCAATAATGTTAAAGATATTTGAGTTTCATTTGATTATATCTTTACATTTTCAACTTAATTTACATGCAGATATTTCAGTGATGATACATCTATCACTAAATATTATAATAAAGTGATAAAGATAATAAAGTGAATTCACAGTTCTAGAGAACAAAGAAAAATCACTTGTGATGAATATGAAGTATTAGAGGTCAGCACTAAGTTTTAAAGAAGTTATGAGAGTATGAACACTCTTGAAAAGAAATGCATCCATGAACTTCAAAAACATTATGTTGAGTCAAAGAAGCCAGACACAGAACACATACTGGATGATTCCATCTATATGAAGATCATGAACAGGTAAAAGTAACATGGGATTAGAAATTAGAGTGGGTAGCTGTAGGTGGAAGAGGCCGACTGGAAAGGGGACTGAAGGGTATTTACTAGGTGACGACAACGCTCCATGCTCTAAATCTTGTTGGAGAAATTCATTACATGGATGCATACATTTGTCAAATTCAAACTAAATTTAAGACCAGCGAATTTTACTTAAAAATATATCCAGTCAGTCAACAGTGGAGCTTTCCTGCTGGCTCAGCAGTAAAGAAACTGCCTGCCAATACAGGAGACACCAGTTTGATCCCTGGGTGGGGAAAATCCCCTGGAGAAGAAAACAGCAACCCACTCCAGTATTCTTGCCTGTGAAATCCCATGGACAGAGGAGCCTGGCGGGCTACAGTCCATGGGGTTGCAAATAGTCGGACACGACTTAGTGACTAACAACCACGAACAACAGCATTCAACAGTAATTACTGAATGACTAAGTTACTATAGACTTTCACTACATTTCTAAACTAGGTCTCTCTAAAACTATGGAGAGACCCCTGCATAAGGAATTATAATTTTACATAGAAAGTGATTTTATAAATCAATATTAAGTATTACTGAGGGCTTATTATTTTATCTCACTAGGTACTTGAGAAATAAAGAATAGAGAACTTGGTTTTTGTTTTCAATCTTTTTGGGAAAGCTAGTTCATATAAAAGAATAGGAAATATATAAATTGTAAATTTGTGTTATACATTCAGAGAATAAGATGATAAATAAGATAATGTTTAGTATACTTAAAGCCTAACGATCAGTCACTAACTATTATTTACTAAGCATGTACATTGTGCAAAGCATTGGGAATATAATGATAAATGAGATACAGGACCTATTTCAGAAAAGCAATACTTTCTAGGAAAGAATTAGAAAGTGAGTTTGACTTTCAAACTCTTAATATAAGGTTTAGGAAAAGGTAAAACATAGGCATTTTAAATAAGTGGAACGTGATTAAGATTCATGTTTGGGTAGAATTATTTCTAGGTAGGTAGACTACCTAGATCAGGTAGACTACATATCATTCATTCTCCTTTTCCCGGGTAATCACTAATTTCCTTTACTTGACGTTGGCAGACCTTGAGTAGATGGAATGATATTAACAGGAAGAGTCATGTAAGAGAGTTATGACTGCGATCTGAGAATCATTAACACCCCTTTGAGATTATGGGAGGTGTAGCCTCCACTAGCCTCATACATGCCTTTTAACACAGAGCCAAACCATTTACTGAGAGAACAGGATTGCAATTAATTTGTTAATATCAATGGAATTTTAAGGCACAGCCACTCTAACAACAAATTTAATCACTGAATTATACCAGTGCTTATGGACAGTTCAAAATTACTCACTGGTCAAGTGCATCCATCTGACCTTTTAAATACTAGGAACTGACAAGTTTTACTGGTTACCCTTTGGTAACCATATAGTTTTGTTTCCTATGTCTGTGAGTCTATTTCTGTTTTGTAAATAAGTTCATACTATTTTTTTAGATTTCACATACAAATGATATCATATAATATTTGTCTCCCTGTCTGCTTACTTCCCTTAGTATAATCTCTATGTCCATCCATATGCTGCAAAGAGCATTATTTTATTCTTTTTTTATGGCTGAATAATGACCAACAAGGGCTTAATTTTCAAAATATACAAAGAGCTCACACAACTCAATAACAAAAAAACCACACAACTACATATTAAAGAAGAGAAGAAATGGTGTCTAACCTTCCTTCTTTATTTTGAGGTCAATCCTTTATTTATTAGTTTCAGTATCTGCCTACTTGAGGAACTTACCTTTAAAGAGATTCTGGTAATACTTTTTCTGCAGTAGAATTATGTTGAAGGATTTAAGAAAAAGTTCTGCCATCAGATGTAATGCTGTCTCAGTGGCTACGCTGGGAGGATTCAACTTCTTCAAAGCATTACACAGAAGAACTCAGTAACAGATACAGTGGGATAGGCCAGACAGTCAACTGAGTTTATCATCTTTTTAAAGAAAATCACTCCAGCATGCTCCTAGGTGTCTTTCTAGTACAAGCTTATGATCAGACAATTATTTTGTTAAATTTCCCAAACATGTTCTCAAGCAACAAAACTTCCTCCCACATGAAAGACTGATGGAAAGATGGAGGAGCAGCATGTGGGAGCTCTGTTGCAGACAACTGCTATCAGTGCTACAGCTTAGTGTAACTTTCTTCAAGAAAAACTCAATCAAATCTTAGGGGAAATAAGGCAAGGAAAAGAGTACTGACATGCAAACAAATGTTTGCAACAAGTATAAAATAATACCTCAATTTAAGCTACTTATTAATTTTCATATTGTTTAAACACACTAAAAGCTTTGGCATAAACAAGAATGGATAGAGACACTTGAAACATTAAGTATCAAACATCATTTTGGCTGTTAGAGATATGGCGGGAACTCTTATTTAGGCATTAATACAGAGAAAGAAATTTTGTATATGTCAAGAATATCCAGTGGCACCATTCTGAACTTAAAATTTACTTTTATTAGAAATGTGAAACTTACCATGGTATCATATAGTCTTAAATTACAGCTAAGTTTAAAAAAATGGCAAAATAACTTTAAATATATGGCAACTCAGACTTAAAAGCAATACAGAGATCAATTTATCTGGATCAGAAACCAACAGCCAACAACTGGTAGATATACCTAGACGATAACCAAGTACTGCCAGAGACTGGGCAAGGACTAGCTGAAGAGATGAAAATTCCTGGGGCCCAACCTTAAAGGGGCCCTGACACTTTTGTGAGTTCTACTTCCAGAAACCCCATCAAGTTCTCACTGTCAACAGCAAAGAACAATCCCCTTGTACTTCCCTTCCAATAGTGGGAAGGGAGAAGTAACTATATTGAAATATGCCCAGAGCATTTTGTTGCCTTGAACAAGTACTTAACCTCAAAGGAAGCTATGGCTCAGTGGTAAAGAATCCACCTACCAATGCAGGAGATGAGGGTTAGAGTCTTGGATTGGGAAGATTCCCTGGAGAAGCAAATGGCAACCCACTCCAGTATTCTTGCCTGGAAAACCCATGGACAGAGGAGCCTAGTGGGCTACCATCCACGGGGTTGCAAAGAGTTGAACACGACTTACTGACCAAGCAACAACCACAATAACCTACGTGAGGGAAGAAAGCAGCTGTATGAAGTGAAGGGAAAAAAGCTGAGAAACACTTGTGAAGGTTACAGCCCAGGGGCAGAGGCTTACTAAAAGAGTGAAACTTAGTCACAGAATTATATGACAGAATGTTTCCCCTTCCTTCCCTCATATCTTACCACTGCATCAGCAGGGTTCCTGTAAAATATCAGATTACAACTGAAGCCAGGCTCAGCCTCTATTAACAGAATCTGTAGGAAAACCCAAAGATAAAAGAGGAGACAAAAGGACACCAGAGGAAACTTATCCTTTAAAATTTACAGCTACAACAAAGAGTAAGAAGAATCTAACTGCTAGCCAGACAAACATAAAACCTCACTCTAAAGGCCTATTTACCTTGGTTCTGTCTACCTGATACAGTATGTCTGGCGTTCAACCAAAAATTATAAGTTTGCTAGGAGGCAAAAACCATAGTCTGGAGAGACAAAGCAAGCATCAGAATCAAACTCAGCTATAATGAAGATTCTGGAATTATCAGATTGGGAATCTAAAATAACAAGATTCATATGCTAAGGGCTCTAACAGCAAAAGTGGACAACATGCAAAACAGATGGGTAATGTGAGCAGAGAGATGGAAACTCTGAGAAATAATCTAATGGAAATGATAGGGAAAAAAAACACTAACAGAAGTAAAGAATGCCTTTGATGAGCTCATCAGCAGACTAGGTGTAACTGAGGAAAGAATCAAGAAGCTTTTAAGATAGGTCAACAGAAGCTTCTCAAACTGAACAGAAAATTTTTTAAAACATGGGCCTCACGTGAGGGAGTCAGAATATCCAAAAACTGTAGGACAATTACAAAAGGTGTAACATATGTACAATAGGAATACCAGAAAGAGATAAAAGAATGGGAAAAAAAACCTGCAATAATAATGGCCGAGATTTTTCAACACTAATGATAGATTCCAAAACACAAATCCAGGAAGTTCAGAGAACACCAAGCAGTACAAAATACAAAACAATCCATACCCAGGTATATGATATTCAAACTGCAGGAAATAAAAGATGCAGAGAAAGATGAAAGATATCAGAGGGGGAAAAAAACTTAAGAGAGGAACAAGGATAAGAATCCTATGAGACTTCTCTTAGGAAACCATTCAAGTAAGGAGAGTAGGCTGAACTATTTAAAGGTTGAAAGGAAAAACCCACTAGTATAGAAATTATCCAGTACCCAGTAAATTATCCTTCAAAAGAAGAAATACAAGATAAATATTTTATTCTTCTTATTCTTAACTGATCTAACAGATAACACCTTATTCAAAATGATAACTGCAATAATACATTGGATGCGTTATATTAATAACTATGGATAAATGAAATGTATGCAGCAATGTTGCAAGAGATAGGAGGAAGGAACTGGTAAACCCAATTGGTTTACTCTGTTATAAGACACTGGTACTATGTGTGAAGTGGTATAGAGTTATTTGTAAGTGGACTTAGGTTAGTTCTAAATGTATACTGGAAATTCTAGGATGGCAACTAAAAAAGTAAGCATAAATGATATGCTACGAGAGGACAGAAAATGGAATCACATAAAATACTCAATTAAAACCAGAGAAAGCAAAGAATGGAAGACAAAAACAAAGAACAAGGGCAACAAATAGAAAACAATTATAAATATGGTAGATCTTAATCCGGAGAAGGCAATGGCAACCCACTCCAGTCCTCTTGCCTGGAAAATCCCATGGACGGAGGAGCCTGGTGGGCTGCAGTCCATGGGGTTGTGAAGAGTCGGACATGACTGAGTGACTTCACTTTCACTTTTCACTTTCATGCATTGGAGAAGGAAATGGCAACCCACTCCAGTGTTCTTACCTGGAGAATCCCAGGGACAGGAGCCAGGTGGGCTGCTGTCTATGGGGTCGCACAGAGTCGGACACAACTGACGCGACTTAGCAGCAGCAGCAGCAGCAGATCTTAATCCAATTGTATCCATAATAGATTTAAAAAACATCCAACTATATGTTGCCTACAAGAAACCCAGTTTAGGGTGTCTTAAAAAGTGGGGTCTAGTCCTGCCTCAGTTTACTATGCTGTTTCCCTAGTTGGCTCTCAACCCTCCATCAGATTGTATTGCTCTTAAATTGCTAACCCCCACCTCTTTGCAATCCCTCTTTCTTGGTCAATAATCTCAACTCCTACATCACAAGGAAGCTGTGAGAAAAAAATCCTCCACCCTTTCTTCCCTTCCTTCATCTGCAGACCTATCCACGCCTCCTGTTGGTTCCCCCTCCAGGCACTTGGCCCCTTCCAGTGAGGGAGTCATGGCTCTTGACTCCATCATCCGTCAGTCCTTCTGTGAGACCACTTGACCAAATTTAGTGCACATGTGGAATGTTTTACAGAATTTAAAGCATCTTTTAAAATTGGATTTTATCCTTAATTGCTTATTGTTCCACTTAAGATTAAAATAAATAATAAATAAAATAAAGTAATAAAGCATTACATCAGCAGTATGATTTAATACTTGCCAAAGGTATCTTTTGATCTCTTGGTTTTATTAAAATTGATTTATTAATTGCTAGACAATTATTTGCATGAAATCTCACACTGATTTCAACAAAAGATCAGAATTAAAACTCTTAGGTAGATACAAAAACTATATAGATTGTTTTCATTTTTGTTTCTGTAATGTTTATGATACCTTTTAACTTTTAGTTTTGACTGCCTTGATTATGTGACTTTTCAATAAAAATTTTCAGTCTTAAAAAAAAAAAAAGAAACCCAGTTTAAAGACACTGAGGGAAAAAAAAAGATTAAAAGTAAAGATATAGAGAAAGATATACCATGCTAACACTAATAAAATAAAGCTGGAGTATCACTTTATTTTCAGATAAAGCATATTTCAGACCAAGGAATATACTTTCAGACCAATCCTTTATGAAAGATAAACAGAGACAATTACATAATGAAAATAGGGCACATTAACACATAACAATCCCAAATGTGTATGCACCTAGTAAGACAGTATTAAAATACGTGAGGCCAAAACTGATATAAATGTTTTCAGAAATAGATAAATCCCCTATCATAGTTGGAGTGAACTTCAGGACTCCTCTATCAGAAACTGACAGATTTACCAGGCAAAAAATCAGCAGGACGTAGTTGAACAGCACCATTCCCATCAATTGGATCTAGTTGTTATTTATTGAGCACTTCATCCAATCAAAGCAGAATATACATTCTTCTCAAGCTTATATGGAAAAGTCACCAAGACTACATTCTGAGCCATAAGATACACCTTCAGTTCAGTTCAGTTCAGTTGCTCAGTTGTATCTGACTCTTTGCGACCCCATCAATTGCAGCACACCAGGCCTCCCTGTCCATCACCAACTCCCGGAGTTCACTCAGTCTCAAGTCCATCGAGTCAGTGATGCCATCCAGCCATCTCATCCTCTGTCATCCCCTTCTCCTCCTGCCCTCAATCCCTCCCAGCATCAGAGTCTTTTCCAATGAGTCAACTCTTCGCATGAGGTGGCCGAAGTACTGGCCATCATTCCTTCTAAAGCATCATTCCTTCCAAAGAACACCCAGGACTGATCTCCTTTAGAACGGACTGGTTGGATCTCCTTGCAGTCCAATGGACTCTCAAGAGTCTTCTCCAACACCACAGTTCAAAAGCATCAATTCTTCCACGCTCAGCTTTCTTTATAGTCCAACTCTCACATCCATACATGACTATTGGAAAAACCATAGACTTGACTAGACAGACCTTTGTTGGCAAAGTAATGTCTCTGCTTTTGAATATGCTGTCTAGGTTGGTCATAACTTTCCTTCCAAGGAGTAAGCGTCTTTTAATTTCATGGCTCCAATCACCATCTGCAGTGATTTTGGAGCCCAAAAATAAAGTCTGACACTGTTTCCACTGTTTCCCCATCTATTTCCCATGAAGTGATGAGACCAGATGCCATGATCTTCGTTTTCTGAATGTTGAGCTTTAAGCCAACTTTTTCACTCTCCACTTTCACTTTCATCAAGAGGCTTTTGAGTTCCTCTTCACTTTCTGCCATAAGGGTGGTGTCATCTGCATATCTGAGGTTATTGATATTTCTCCCTGCAATCTTGATTCCAGCTTGTGCTTCTTCCAGCCCAGCGTTTCTCATGATGTACTCTGCATATAAGTTAAATAAGCAGGGTGACAATATACAGCCTTGACGTACTCCTTTTCCTATTTGGAACCAGTCTGTTGTTCCATGTCCAGTTCTAACTGTTGCTTCCTGACCTGCATACAGATTTCTCAAGAGGCAGGTCAGGTGGTCTGGTATTCCCATCTCTTTCAGAATTTTCCACAGTTTATTGTGATCCACACAGTCAAAGGCTTTGGCATAGTCAATAAAGAAGAAATAGATCTTTTTCTGGAACTCTTTGCTTTTTCGATATCCAGCGGATGTTGGCAATTTGATCTCTGGTTCCTCTGCCTTTTCTAAAACCAGCTTGAACATCTGGAGGTTCACGGTTCACATACTGCTGAAGCCTGGCTTGGAGAATTTTGAGCATTACTTTACTAGCGTGTGAGATGAGTGCAACTGTGCGGTAGTTTAAGCATTCTTTGGCATTGCCTTTCTTTGGGATTGGAATGAAAACTGACCTTTTCCAGTCCTGTGGCCACTGCTGAGTTTTCCAAGTTTGCTGGCATATTGAGTGCAACACTTCGACAGCATCATCTTTCAGGATTTGAAATAGCTCAACTGGAATTCCATTACCTCCACTAGCTTTGTTCCTAAGGCCCACTTGACTTCACATTCCAGGATGTCTGGCTCTAGGTCAGTGATCACACCATCGTGATTATCTTGGTCGTGAAGATATTTTTTGTACAGTTCTTCTGTGTATTCTTGCCGCCTCTTCTTAATATTTTCTGCTTCTATTAGGTTCATACCATTTCTGTCCTTTATCAAGCCCATCTTTGCATGAAATGTTCCCTTGGTATCTCTAATTTTCTTGAAGAGATCTCTAGTCTTTCCCATTCTGTTGCTTTCCTCTATTTCTTTGCATTGATCGCTGAAGAAGGTTTTCTTATCTCTTCTTGCTATTCCTTGGAACTCTGCATTCAGATGCTTATATCTTTTCTTTTCTTCTTTGCTTTTTGCTTCTCTTCTTTTCACAGCTATTTGTAAGGCCTCCCCAGACAGCCATTTTGCTTTTTGCATTTCTTTTCCATGGGGATGGTCTTGATCCCTGTCTCCTGTACAGTGTCATGAACCTCGGTCCATAGTTCATCAGGCACTCTATCAGATCTAGTCCCTTAAATCTATTTCTCACTTCCACTGTATAATCATAAGGGATTTGATTTAGGTCATACCTGAATGGTCTAGTGGTTTTCCCCACTTTCTTCAATTTAAATCTGAATTTGGCAATAAGGAGTTCATGATCTGAGCCACAGTCAGCTTCTGGTCTTGTTTTTGTTGACTGTATAGAGCTTCTCCATCTTTGGCTGCAAAGAATATAATCAATCTGATTTCGGTGTTGACCATCTGGTGATGTCCATGTGTAGAGTGTTCTCTTGTGTTGTTGGAAGAGGGTGTTTGCTATGACCAGTGCATTCTCTTGGCAAAACTCTATTAGCCTTTGCCCTGCTTCATTTTGTACTCCAAGGCCAAATTTGCCTGTTACTCCAGGTGTTTCTTGACTTTCTACTTTGCATTCCAGTTCTCTATAATGAAAAGGACATCTTTTTTGGGTGTTAGTTCTAAAAGGTCTTGTAGGTCTTCACTGAACCGTTCAACTTCAGCTTCTTCAGCGTTACTGGTTGGGGCATAGATTTGGATTACTGTGATATTGAATGGTTTGCCTTGGAAATGAACAGAGATCATTCTGTTATTTTTGAGATTGCATCCAAGTACTGCATTTCAGACTCTTTTGTTGACTATGATGGCTACTCCATTTCTTCTAAGGGATTCCTGCCCACAGTAGTAGATATAATGGTCATCTGAGTTAAATTCACCCATTCCAGTCCATTTTAGTTCGCTGATTCCTAGAATGTCGACGTTCACTCTTGCCATCTCCTGTTTGACCACTTCCAGTTTGCCTTGATTCATGGACCTGACATTCCAGGTTCCTATGCAATATTGCTCTTTACAGCATTGGACCTTGCTTCTATCACCAGTCACATACACAACTGGGTATTGTTTTTGCTTTGGCTCTATCCCTTTATTCTTTCTGGAGTTATTTCTCCACTGATCTCCAGTAGCATATTGGGCACCTACTGACCTGGGGAATTCCTCTTTCAGTATCCTTCATTTTGCCTTTTCATACTGTTCATGGGGTTCTCAAGGCAAGAACCCCGAGGTCAGGGGCGGCGGCTGAGAGGAGCAACCCCACATCCAAGGAGCAGTGGCTGCGTGGGCACAGGAGGGCCGAGAGGAGCTACTCCATGTTCAAGGTTAGGTGGGGTGGCCAGTGAGGAGACACTCCTCGTTCAAGGTAAGGAGCAGCGGCTGCGCTTTGCTGGAGCAGCCGTGAAGAGATACCCAACATCCAAGGTAAGAGAAACCCAAGTAAGGCGGTAAGTGTTGTGAGAGGGCATCAGAGGGCAGGCACACTGAAACCATAATCACAGAAAACTAGTCAATCTAACCACACAGACCACAGCCTGGTCTAACTCAATGAAACTAAGCCATGCCCTGTGGGGCTACCCAAGACAGTCGGGTCATGGTGGAGAGGTCTGACAGACCGTGGTCCACTGGAGAAGGGAATGGCAAACCACTTCAGTATTCTTGCCTTGAGAACATACACCTTACCATTTATAAAAGAACGGAAATCATACAAAGAGTGCTCTGAGACCAAAATGGAATTAAACTAGAAACCAATATAAAATGAGCACCAGAAAATTGCAAAATATTTGGAGATTAAATAAACACACTTATAAATAACACACAGAATAAATCTCAAGAGAAACTTAGTATTTTGAACTAAATGAAAATACAACTGCCATATAATAAAGAACTTGGGAGCCTCTGTCCCCAGTTTGTGGAAGGGAGCCTCTAAATATCGGGGATTTCCTGAGTGATAGAGTGTCATGGTGAGCCCCTAGAATGCTTATGCCAAGGAGGTGAGTCAGGATGGGGCCGGCCACAGGAGAAAGGCCAACCATGTGATTAGAGGGTTGGAGCTTTGAGCAATATGTCAGCCTGATCTCCAGGGGAAGGAAGAAGGACAAGAGATTGAGTTCAACCACATGGCCATTGATTCAGTGAACCATGCCTATGTAATTAAACCTGAATAAAAACTCTAGACGGCATGGATGAGCTTCCCTGGTTAACAGTGCTCTGTGCGTACTGGTGCACATCAACACGTAAGGAAGATGACACCCGAAGACTCTGTGCAGAGAGGACACCGGAAGCTATGTGACTAGGGTAGGCAGAAGCAAGGCAATTTTGTGTTAAAGTGTGAAATTTTTCTTTTCTACGTATTGTGTGATTCCATTTATATGAAATTTCCAGAACAGGAAATTAAAAAAAAAAAAAAAAGCAGAAAGTAGACTAATGGTTGCCTAGGACTGGGGAAGACTGGGGATAGGAACTGAGGAATGTGGGGTTTCATTTTGAGGAAATGATAATGTTTTAAAATTAACCATCATAATGGACGGACAACTCTGTGAATATACAAATTCAAAGCCATTGAACTGTGTACTTCAAATGGGTGAACTGTAGGGTGTGCAAGTTATAACTCAATAAAGCTGTTAAAAAACATTTTTTAAAGAAATGAAAAGATAAGCCACAAACCTGGAGAAAATATTTGCAGAAGACACATCTGATAAAGGATTGATACCCGTTATATAAAGAATTCTTAAAAGTCAACAATAAGAAAATAACCCAGTTTTAAAAAACGGACCAAAGGCCTTAACAGATACCTCACCAAGAAGATACACAGATGGCAAATAAGCATATAAAAAGATGTGCTGAATAATACGTCACCAGGGAAGTGCAAACTAAAACAACAAGGTACCACTCGACACCAACCAGAACGACCAAAATCCCTAACACTGACAATGCCAAATGCTGATGAGGACGTGGTGCAACAGGAGCTTTCATTCATTGTTGGTGGGAATGCAAAATGGTGCCCTACTTTAGAAGACAGTTTGGGAGCTTCTTATAAAACTAAATATATTCTTACCACATGATCCAGCAATTATGTTCCTTCATGTTTACTTAAGCAAGCTGAAAACTATAACCAAATAAAAACCTGCATGTAGATGTTAATAGAGCAGCTTTATTTGAAACTGTCAAAACATGGGAGGAACCAAGATGTGCTTCAGCAGGTGAATGGATCAATAAACTGTGGTACATCCAGACAATGGGCTGTTACTCAGCACTATAAAGAAATGAGCTAATACGCCATGAAAAGACATGGAGGAACCTTAAATGCATATTACTAAGTTAAAGAAGGGCTTCCCAGGTGGTGCTAGTTGTAAAGAATCCACTTGCCAATGTAGGAGACATAAGAGACCTGGGTTTGATCCCTGGGTTGGGAAGATCCCCTGGAGAAGGAAATAGCAACCCACTCCAGTATTCTTGCCTGGAAGGAAAATCCCATGGATAGAGAAGCCTGGGGGACTACAGTTCAGTGTCGCAAAGAGTCGGACACAATTGAAGCGCCTTAACATACGCAAGTGAAAGAAGCCCATCTTAAAGGCTACATACAGTATGCTTCCAACAATATGACCTTCAGAAAAAGGTGAAATTATGGAGAGAGTAAAAGGATCAGTGGTTGTCAGGGATTAGAGAGGAGGGAGGGACGAATGCTCAGAGCACAAATGACTTTTTAGGACAGTGAAACTACTTTTTATGAGACTATACTGGTAGATGCTTACTCCTTGCAAGAAAAGTTATGACCAATCTAGATAGTATATTGAAAAGCAGAGACATTACTTTGCAACAAAGGTCCGTCTAGTCAAGGCTATGGTTTTTCCAGTAGTCATGTATGGATGGGAGAGTTGGACTGTGAAGAAGGCTGAGTGCCGAAGAATTGATGCTTTTGAACTGTGGTGTTGGGAGAAGACTCGAGAGTCCCTTGGACTGCAAGGAGATCCAACCAGTCCATTCTAAAGGAGATCAGTCCTGGGTGTTCTTTGGAAGGAATGATGCCAAAGCTGAAATTCCAGTACTTTGGCCACCTCAGGTGAAGAGTTGACTCATTGGAAAAGACTGATGCTGGAAGGGATTGGGGGCAGGAGGAGAAGGGGACAACAGAGGATGAGATGGCTGGATGGCATCACTGACTCGATGGATGTGAGTCTGAGTGAACTCCGGGAGATGGTGATGGACAGGGAGGCCTGGAGTGCTGCAATTCATGGGGTCGCAGAGTCAGACATGACTGAGCAGTCGACTGAACTGAACTGAACTGAATTGATACTGGTAGATACATGCCATCATACATTTGTCCAAACCCATGGAAGGCACAATAGCAAGAGTGAGACATATGGTAAACTATGGACTTTGGATAATGATGATGTGTCAGTGTAGGTTCATCAGCTACAGCAAATGCCCACTCTGCTGGGGGATGTTGATAATAGGAGAGGTTATGTATCTGTGGGGGCAGGTGGGGGATGCTGATAATGGGAGAGGTTATGTATCTGTGGGGGCAGGTGGCATATGGGAACTGCTTTTCTCTCAATTTTGCTATGACCCTAAAACTGCTCTAAAAACTAAAGTCTATTAAGAAAAAACACAAACAAGACTGAAACAAAACAAACAAAAAGATTAAGTAAGAGACATACAGATATATGTGACCATTCACTCTATTAAAGCCAAAAAATAAAACAGAAAAAAAAAAAAAAAAAAAAAACCCCACTTGCTTTGTTGAAAAGCACCAATGTGTATTAAAAAAAAATGCTAGTTTCAATTTACATTAAAAATATGAGTAAGTAACAGAAGGTAAGAGGCAAGGATAGGAATAAGGGCTACAGAGTATAAACAAAAGGCCAGTGAGCCAGGCATTTAGTTATGTTGTACTATAAAAATATTTTACAAATATTCAGTCACCATTGAAGCTTATAAGTTTTATATATAATTTTGATGTATCTGGAGTGTACAAAAACTTACAAAGTTAAGATGATCTTATCAGTAGAAAAGATATTCTAAACCAGCTTAGCCATGAGAAGCATTTTGATTGCCTAATTTAACTTTGTAAAGGAGAAGTAAATCTTATAGCTGGTCTCTGTAAACCTCACAGCTGGAATGTTCTAACAGCACCTTGCAGTTTCCAGTGATCAAAGTAAGTTACTTTATATACTAAACTAAGAATTTCATAATAGAAATAATGTAACACCAGGGGGTGCAGTTATCATGAAATAATTACACTCCTGGGAGATTACAGGCACAAGACTGTACCCCAGGGGTGTGATTATCCCATGATAACCACATCCACTGAAATTGCCTTATTGCAAAAATAATCTCTATTCACTGGTGAGACATTATTCAATAGGTGTTTTTTTTAAATGAAAAGATTTTTTAGCTTGAATCAGCAAGTGGATTAGGAAATTGGCCAGTTTGTTTTTCATCACATTCAAATTCAGAATATAACATCATTATTTGCTTTCCTATTTGATACAGCAGAGTATTTTTTATTTTGTTTTTGAGAGACCCTTTAGGAGTTTCTATTAATGTTAGTTAAGTGGTACTGCTAAATTCAGGTCAAACTTTAAAAGGTATTAAGTGAACAATACCATTTTAAATAATTTATTTCTATGTATAAGTTTTAATTCCTCTAATATTCATTTAAAATTATAAATGTATAACCATTGTCAATATTTTAGTCTATCTCCTTCCAGGCATTTTTATTTTTCTAAAAGCATCTCTCTATATGTCTACTTAAAGATGTAAAGAGAAAAATGAATGGAATCCGTGTAGCTACCTTGTTTTATAATATGCTTTATTTGGCCAAATGTTATAAACAATATCTATTCATTAACAAATCTTCCTATCATTTTTAATGGTTGCATAGTATAGTATTCCCTTGTGACAATATCCCATAATTATTCACTTAACATTCTTTTATTAGATATTTAGGTTCTCTTACACAATGCTTTACAACAAAACCTTGGGACATATCCAAGACTATTCCCGTGGGACAATTTCATGACTGTGTATTATTAGTAAAACATAATTTAAACAAACAAGGACCTATTTCCCAAACCTTCAGTTGTTCTTACAGTTGAAGCTGATGGTTTTCAACTCTGACAGTACATCAGAAATAGATCAGTAACTTTCATCTTATGTGGTATCATAGATAGTGAAAGTTACTGATCTATTTTTACCATAATCTTTCATAGAGTTCAGTGCTTTGAGGTATTCTTAGAAAAGTAAGACAGGATTTAAGAAATTTGAAATACTGTTTCTTCTTTTTTTTACTTGATATATCCTGGTACATCCTCATGTGTCAACACAGAACAACAGCTCAGTTCATATATCTTATCTAATGGCTATATGGTATTCCATTTTGGCTACACTGGTATTCCAATTAACTCCATAATTAATTTATTTTTAATATTTTTTTTTGGCCATGCTGTGCATCATGTTGGATCTCTGATCAGGGATCAAACCCATGCCCCCTGCAGTGGAAGCAAGCAGTCTTAGTGGAAGCATGGAGTCACTGAACCACCAGGGAAGTCCCATAATTAATTTTTAAAAAATATACTAATAAAGTGCTTACTATGTGCTAGGTACTATTCTAAGCACTACACATGTATTAACTCATTTAGTTCTCATAACAACCTTATGAAGTAGGTACTAGTATAATATCTATTTTACAGACTCCGCAAACTGAGGCACAGAGGAGTTGACAGCTTGCTTGAAGTCATGGCTACTAAGTAGAGAGCAGGGGTTCCAAATCAGGCATCTTTGTACCTCCACACCTTCAATCTGAATTTATAGTTCCTTCTGTGCAGAAGGTTGTTCCTTTTGCCTGAGACATCAAATACATGGTTGCACTGTCCTGTCCTCTAGGTCTCAGCCTAATATCACTTCCTCAGAGGGGGCCCTTCCTGACCACCTCACCTAGTTATTCCCCAATTAATTCTTACCACAGTATCCAATGTAATTGTCATCACAGAAGTTATAAATGCGTAGTGCTTCCTTATTAGTTTATTTTCTGTCATTCCCAACAGAATGAAAGAATTTCTGTCTTGGGGCTATATTCCGAGAACCTAGAAAAATGCCTGACACAGAGTAACTACTCCACATTTAATTGCTGAATAAATGGGTGAGTTTATTTTACCAACCCTTTACTGATTAGGTTTATTTAGGGTTATTTCTAATCTTTCACTACTATAAACCTTTGGGCATCTACCTTATCACTTTCTTACTATAAATTCCTGGATGTTGAATTTCCAGTAAAATGATATGTATGTTCTTAAAGTTTTTGATAGGTTTTTGATACATCAAATGACTCTTCAAATTTATTAATTTATCTCCACTTTATCAATAGTGGATTAAAATGTTCATTTTATCATACTTGCTCTAACACTGGCTGTGTCACACTTTTAAATCTTTACTGTAAGTTCTTCTGGTTGTTGTTAGTAGACTTTCTAAGTAGATTCAAGAGAAAGTAGGTGCATCAAATACCAAATAAAGGGCTATCCTGGTCTACAGCCTACATCCTAGTCCCCTAGTATCCCAGGGTCCATCCTACTCATGCTCTCCAAGCAGGTCAGAGTAAGACAAGGCTGAAGAACAAAGACAGCACTGACACTGCCCCCCCACAGCCAACACCAAGTCATTCAGCTGGAAGGGCACCGTAAGGATGGAGCGAAGGCAGAGATGAGAAAGATGTAACCCCTTAACCCCTTCCAGGAAACAAAATATGCCTTTCAAACATAGCAACAGATCCCTGTGACTACCAAAAGTAGAGCTCAGAGATATCTGTGCTAATGGGTTCTTCATCCTACTCCACTTTGCTTTGGGCTTGATTTCTTTGGCGACTTTTCTCCCTTCTTTCCCCAGTTGGGTGAGGGCAGGGGAGAGGGAGCTAGTATGAGGGGTTTAAAAGCACCTGCACTGTGGCATCAGCAGAAGGTTCTTTTGTCAGAGACTGTCCCACCAAGGAGTCCGTATCCATATTCTCCCACCACTGAGCAATTTCCCCTCTACTTAAAATGTGTGTTTTTCTGACTGTGCTGGGTTGTTGGTGATGTACTCAGGCTCTTTTCTGCAGTTGTGGGAGCGGGAGCTACTCTCCAGTTGCAGTGCTGGGCTTCCTGATGCAGAGCACAGGCTCTAGGGTGCATGGGCTTCAGTAGCTGTGGCACATGGCTTACTGCCCCATGGACCAGGGATAGAACCTATGTCCCCTGCACAGACAGGCAGATTCTTAACTACTGGACCCAGGGAGGTCCTTAAGATGTGGTTTTTAAAAATGTTTTAAAGAGACATAAGGATTTTTCAAAATTAATGTATAATAATTTGTGTGTACTTCCTCTACCCATCCTGACACTCGTAACACCACTAATGAAACAGTGTCAAACTTGACAATGGATCAAATTCCTAAACTCCTAATACGAGAACTAGCATCTTGAGTCCAACAGCCTGCATCTGGCCTGCTGGAAGCAAGCCTCATCTCTAGCTATAGAAGAGAGCCTGAAGGTCATCTGCTGACTGAGGGTGAACCTTGAGCTCAGAGGTGGCAGTGGAAGCTTCAGCGAGTCCAAAGAGGTGCATCAGAGGCCGAGATTAGCTGAGAGGATGGCGCTTCATGCCTAGAGCATCTGCGTCAGTAGAGCAGCTGGGCCTTTATATTTTCTACATCTGGGACTGTTGTTGTTTAGTTGCCAGGTCATGTCTGATTCTGTGATTCCCATGGACTGTAGCACACCAGGCTTTCCTGTCCCTCACCATCTCCCAGAGTTTGCCCAAGTACATGTCCATTGAATGACACCATCCAACATATCTCATCCTCTGCTGCCCTCTTCTCCTTCTGCCTTCAATTGTTCCCAGCATCAGGATCTTTTCCAATGAGTCAACTGTCCACATCAGGTGGCCAAAGTATTGGAGCTTCAGCATCAGTCCTTCCAAAGAGTATCCAGAGTTGATTTCCTTTAAGATTGACTGGTTTGGTCTCCTTGCTTTCCAAGAGACTCTCAAGAGTCTTCTCCAGCACCACAGATGGAAGGCATCAATTTTTCAGCACTCTGCCTTCTTTACTGTCCAGCTCTCACATCTGTACACTACTGGAAAGACCATAGTCTTGACTTATATGGACCTTTGTTGGCAAAGTGATGTTTCTGCTTTTTAAAACACTGTCTAGATTTGTCATAGCTTTCCTGCCAAGAAGTAAGTGTCTCAATTTCATGGCTGCAGTGACCACCCACAGTGATTTTAGAGCCCAAGAAGAGGAAATCTCTCACTGCTTTCACCTTGTCCCCTTCTATTTGCCATGAAGTGATGAGACCAGATGCCTTGATCTTAGTTTTTTTACTACTGAATTTTAAGCCCACTTTTTCACTCTTCTCTTTCACCCTAATCAAAAGGCTTACTTTGGATTACATGTAGGATTAAAAAAATTTTTTTAAAGATTCTACAGCTGTTTAAAAAATGTGGAAAATCTCTTGAGTTATACTATCATCCTTTATTTTAAAATGAAGAATTGAAACTCATAAAAAGTGAAATGACTTAAGGTTACAGGGTTAAGCAGGTTATTGCTATTATGATTCATTAAGAATTATTGTTGGATTAGTGTGGCTGTTTGAACAACATACTAACAAGGCACTGAGAAATTTAAGTTAAAACTTCTCAGTTTTAATATCTTCTTACAAGAAGAACTCAAATGATTTAAACCAAATTCAACCAATTTTTCTTAAATAGACAATAACAGGAAGGAAGGTAAATAACTTTCAAGTAAAAATTAATTTTAACATTATTTAACATCTTTTAAAACTCAATTTTCTCTCTGAAACAAAAATTGCAATTGTGGCGTCTAGTTCAGCTTAGTCCTAAAACTCAGGAGGACATAAACATGAGAAACAACCATTTCTTCCTTCTATTTTTGGGTTACCAACCTGATAAATGATGTTTAATATATGTTACTTTTAATATCAATTTCATAGGGCCCTTGGCTAGAAAAATTAAATCCTAATACACAGAATTTCATATTCAAAACATATAATCAGAGTTTTCCATTGACCATTTTGGGAATGTGACCTAACCCCAGAAAACAAAACCAAACCAAATCAAACCAATACCGAGAGAGACTTAAAAAAAAAGTTACTTTAGCTTTGTTTGTCCTCTATATAAATTCTACAACAAACAAATGATGTCCAGTGCCTACCTGAGCCATCAGTGGGAACTGAACTTGCATTAATTCCAGAAAGACCAAACAAAGGACATTCTCGATCTGTGTTGACATGACCCCATTTGTGACATTTAATGCATCTTACATTTCGAACCTGAGAAATAGTAAACATTAATTATTTTGGTTATTAAAATACTAAGAACCTAACTACTGTTCAACTCCTTACTCCTTGTAGAGTTTAAGTGAAATTAGTCTTGTTTTTAAAAGATCTCCAAGGAAAGAGACTCCACACATATATTTGGTAAAAGTAATTCAAACACTAAAATCTTTTACTATAAATTGTGTCTAAAAGTTCAGCTGAATCCAATTTCTTTTTGAGTGTTACCTGTGGCAATAAAACAATGTAATCCAAAAAGAAATGGTAAAACACCAAAAAAGAATGATGTCCTGTCTCAATCTGGAATTCTCTAATTTAAAAAACAGTTAATCTTTGAGGTTTCAATTTCCTAAACCAAGGGCTAGCAAACTTTTCCTGTAAAAAGCCAGACAATAAATATTTTAGGCTGTATGGGCCAAAGGTCTCTGTTGCAACCACTCAACTCTGCCAATACAGCAGGAAAGCACCCACAAACAATATGTAAATGAGTAAGTACGGCAGTATTCAAACAGTTTTATTTTTTGACCATGAGCTAATTCTCCAAATTCCTTGAAAACTGCAGAGACCATTTTCATTATAGCCCTCACTATAAAATTTTGACTCCTATCTTTTATCATGATTTGATATTTGGATTTGTATCTTTGCTACATTTAACGTTTTCTCTCCGAGTCCTTCTACTATCTGATACAAACAGAAACCATAGAGCTTTTCAGAAACCATAGAAACCCTTTTCAGCTTAAATACCTTTGGACAATAATATAAAGAAGTATTTATTTTGAAAAAATTATTCTTACAGAATAAATGTGTCACTTGCCTGAATACCAAAGGGCTGATCTCTGATGTTCATGTCATCTTTGGCATATCTATTACGGAGAGAAAATGTACAAACAATATTAAGAAAAATAATAGTTAAAAATAGTCTTACAGTTCTAAGTAAATTATGAAACATACAACTTTAGTAAATAAACAGAACCATAAAATCTATTTAGTATTTCCAAACACCACTTTATTATCAAGTATCCAGTCTGATAATCTGTGATTTTAAAAAAATGACAAAAATAAAGCTAAAGACTATGATCAAGCAAATTAGCTACATAAGACAAATCATTAAAAATAACTTTTCACATTAATTGCTTTCTCTGGTGAATAAAAAGCAACATAGGATGGGATATCAGATAAAACTGGAGAAGGCCATGGAACCCCACTCTAGTACTCTTGCCTGGAAAATTCCATGGATGGAGGAGCCTGATAGGCTACAGTCTACGGGGTTGCAAAGAGTCGGACACGACTGAGCAACTTCACTTTCTTTCTTTCTTTCTATAGTTCCTTTTGGAGAAGGAAATGGCAACCCACTCCAGTGTTCTTGCATGGAGAACACCATGGACAGAGGGGCCTGGTGGGCTGTGGTCTACGGGGTTGCAAAGAGTTGGACACGACTAAGCAGCTAACACACACACACACACATCAGATAAAATTAATGATACATATTTTATCTTTAAAAAAAAACCAGTTCTTACTTTTCTCGTGGGGCCCCTTTCTGCCATTCAAATTTGTATTCGGTCTCTCCTTCTGTTTCTTCTTTCTAAAAACATTCATTAAAGTCTTTCAGTATTTCATTAAAATTTCAATCTATTGCAAATAAATCCAAACATAGAAAACAGTACTTTACCTCTTTGTTTTCTTGATTGCATATCAAAAATATGGGAGGAAAAAAGGTAGGTCAAGTTAAAAACTTCAACATGAAAGTCTGCTATTATATACTACACTATGGTATCATGGTATTTAATTTTAACTTTTAAGAATGTATTGCTTTGACTTTTTTCTTCTTTCACAAGATAAAATTCAAATCACTGTAGGATAAAAAACAGTACCGAATAAGAGGCAGTATTTTATTAATCTTAATAAAAGATTAATTTCTAATCTTTAAACTTCTATATTTTTCATTGACAGTGAATATTATGCCTTCTATTTACAAATATACTCAGCAAGAAGGACTAAAGACACAAATTATAAAAGAATAAATATACTTCTGGTGATGCTGAGATTTTATTTTCCTCCCTGAAGAACACATCATGAAATTATTATTACACTAGAGAATTACTGTTAGTATTTATCCTACTATATTGATTGTAGTATTTTACATTATTTTATAGAATAGTATTAATTTTAAAAGATGAAGAGCAACTTCTAAAAATATCTGTCATAACAGTTCTCAATCTTTAGTCACAAACACATCAAAGACTTAGAGGAAATGAAGCAAGTACCTTTTTTAGCCCCTGGTGGAGCCTCATACATGAAATTAAGGCCATTCTTTACACGTTCATCTCCCATGAGCAATCTAAATCAAACAAGAGATAAATTTTCAAATTTTTTTGTAGGAGGGAAAAAACTACAGAATAACTGTCCCTCCATTCCCCTAAATTCTAAGGGAATTAGGATAAAATGTTTTTATTAGAGATAAAATTCCAAAACTACTCCTCTGACTAAATGACATCTGAAATTTATGAATGAAAATTCCAACAGTGCTGCCTCTTTAGTAACTGGTTTTAAGTTCCGAGACCTTCTCAATACTTTAAAGAACCCAGCCCTCCCAACTGAAATGAGGGGAAAATGCCATGTTTACCCTCACATGCTTTTCTTAAACTTTGAAATGTCTTGAAATGCTATATGCCAACACATATTTGGAATTAAGTTAAATAGTGCCAACATTTTTTCTTAATTGTGAGGAATCAGTTTAGAAAAATAAATCTCTCTGGATTTCTTTAGGAAGTCAAATCCAATTAAAGCTTACAGGAGTCAAACTCAATAAGAATAAACAAAATTCTTTAGCAAGGCCAATGAAGAGAGAATAGTTTAAAGAAAATCTACAACAAGTTAATTACTATGATGGACTCACTATCTACTGCATCTTAAAAATCATTTTTTAATAATTTCTTTTCAACACTGAATGTTCCCTGTTTGGAGAACACTGTTGTTGTGTTTACAGAGATGTTTAGAGATATGTTCTGTTTAGAGATATGTGTTTAGAGAATGTTGTTCTGTTTAGAGATATGCTGTGCTTTTTAGAAAAATAGCTTTGCGACAAGCCGAATGAATAATCAAGTTAAGCCTTTAATTCATAAGATCTATGTAAAGTACTGATTAAAGAGAAGAAACCCAAAGAGTAAACAGAATTTCCTCTTATATTCGGAAAAGGCTATCACAAAGTATAGCCTGCATAATTGTAAGTCCTCTCTATTTCCACTGGGGTTTACAAATAACTGTAAGGCAGAGGGCAAAAGCACAACAGGATCTACCTCTACACCGGGATATGAGGCGGCAATGAAAGGGAACGAACCGATGACACAGCTACAACATGGACGGACTTCAAAAACACCGTACTGTATGAAAGAAGCCCGTCACAAAAGGCCACGTATCGTGTGATGCCATTCATATGACATTTCCAGAACAGGTAAACCTACAGAGACAAGTAAGTCAGTGGTTGCTTAGGTCTGAGAGGAGTTGGGAGTCCAGGTTGTGGGAACGGGAAGTGACCGCTATTGGGGACAAGATTTCTTCTTCAGATGGTGAAAATGTTCTGAAATGGGTTATGGTGATGGCTCCAAACTTTAAATATACTAAAAGCCAACATATACTTTAAAGATCATAAATTATATCTTATATTGACACTATTTAAAAAATTAACATGAAGCACAATATCATGCTTCATGCTTTTCACAATAACATGAAAAGCTCAGTAGCACTAGTTACAGGGAAATGTAAATCAAAACCATGAGATACCATGCTGCACTCATGAGAATGGTTATTAAAAAAAAAAGAAGGAAAATAACAAATGTTAGCAAGGATGTGGATAAATTGGAACCCTTATGCATCACTGGTGGGACTGTAAAATGGTGCAGGCCCTATGGAAAACAGTTTTCTGGTTCTTCAATAGTCAAACACAGAACTCCCAGATGATCCAGCAGTTCTGCTCCTAGGTGTATACCCAAAGGAACTGAAAGTTGGGGGATGAACAGATACTGGTATGCCATTACTCAAAACAGCCAAAAGATGGAAGCAATCCAAGTGTTCATTATGGTTGAATGGGTAGAACAATTGTGGTGTGTACAAACAATGGAATATTATTTAGCCATAATAAAAAATAAGCTTGATCCATGCTACAATATGGATGACTCTTGAATATGTTATACTAAGTGAAGTATGCCAGACACAAAAGGACAAATATTATATAATTCCACTCACATGATGTACTTAGGAAAGACAAATTTCATAGAGGCAGAAAGAATAGTGTTTACCAGGGGCTAGAGGCAGGGGGAACAGAGTTTCTACTTGGGGTAAAGAAAAAAAATTTTTGGAAATAGACAGTGGTGATGGTACACAACACTATGAATATAATTAATGCCACTGAACTGTGCACATAAAACAATAAATTTTATGCTTTATATATTCCCTTCCAAAAAAGCATTTCATTTACACTGAAACAAAAATCATATAAAATCAAAACCGGAAGATCAATTCCATTTTGTGCAAAACTCAACAGGTATACAAAATAAAAGGAAAAGCCACTATATTAGTATTTATGGTTTAACTTCAAGAGTCGGACACGACTGAGCGACTTCACTTTCACTTTTCACTTTCATGCCTTGGAGAAGGAAATGACAACCCACTCCAGTGTTCTTGCCTGGAGAATCCCAGGGACGGGGGAGCCTCATAGGCTGCCGTCTATGGGGTCGCATAGAGTCGGACACCACTGAAGTGACTCAGCAGCAGCAAAAACCTATACAGGTTTTTTCTTTTTTCTGCTGTTGACTCTAAGTAGAGTGAAATGTATAGATGTTCTGACATCCTTTTATTTATCCATTCAGAATAATAAATATGATTGTCATGTGGATCAATATCCACAAACACTAAGAAATATCTAGGACATTTAAAAACTTAGAAGGGAAAAAATAGAATACTAAAGAACAGAACTATTAAAGACAACATTTTTGAACAAGGAAAAACGAAAAATGTAGCGAATCACTCCAAATACTCATAAATTTGCTTTTATATACTCGTAAATTCAAACCACCAAACCCAGAGGCAACAAACAAACCTAGTGTCCAGACCCAGGTTTCAAAGTATGTTTCTCAAATAAAAGGAACAGGTTGATTCCAACGCTAGAGCAGAGAAAAATAAAAGACAAATTTTTGATAATCTTATAGTGTCATGAAGTAGTTTTATTTATTTATTTTTTAAAAGGATGGAACATGTTAAATGGACATAGGGGTCAAGCTGATAGAGCTAGCAAAGGTCAAAACTTGAGCAAAAAAGTATATGAATATTGAATTATAACCAATTAAGTAAATATCTGAATTCATAATGACAGGAATAAATGATTAAATCAATAAGTGAGGGCAAGGGAAAAATCCTCTTTCCAGAGAAATTCAAATTAAAAAACGTAGAGGAATTTAGAGAAACAGAAAATCACTGTTAGAAAACCACAGTAACAATTGATGCACGCAAGAACTATCAATGAATACACCCACACTACTGGGTGAAATTCAGGGAGAAACAAGATATTTGCATGGGTTCTTACATTCCCACCTCCACGACCTCTTTTAATTAATTATTTTAATTGGAGGCTAATTATCTTATGACAAACCTAGATAGCATATTAAAAAGTAGAGACATTACTTTGCCAACAAAGGTCTGTCTAGTCAAGACTATGGTTTTTCCAGTAGTCATGTATGGATGGGAGATTTGGACTGTGAAGAAAGCTGAGCACCAAAGAACTGATGCTTTTGAACTGTGGGTTGGAGAAGACTCTTGAGAGTCCCTTGGACTGCAAGGAGATCCAACCAGTCCGTTCTGAAGGAGATCAGTCCTGGGTGTTCTTTGGAAGGAATGATGCTGAAGCTGAAACTCCAGGACTTTGGCCACCTCATGCGAAGAGTTGACTCATTGGAAAAGACTCTGATGCTGGGAGGGATTGGGGGCAGGAGGAGAAGGGGACGACAGAGGATGAGATGGCTGGATGGCATCACTGACTTGATGGATGTGAGTCTGAGTGAACTCCGGGAGATGGTGATGGACAGGGAGGCCTGGAGTGCTGCGATTCATGGGGTCGCAAAGAGTCGGACATGACTGAGCAACTGAACTGAACTGATTGTGGTTTTTGCCACAAATTGACATGAATCAGCCACAAGTGTACATGTGTCCCCCTGTTCCGAACCCCGCTCCAGCCTCCCTCCCCATCCCATCCCTCTGGGTTGTCCCAGTGCACTGGGTTTGAGTGCCCTGTTTCATGCATCCATGATCTCTTTATTGGTCTAACTCAACTATATTTCTGTTTCCTAACACACTCTCCACGTTCCCACCATGCTCATCTTTAAAAAGCTTTGACTAGATGCAGATTACGGCTTTTCAACAGCGGTGCTACTGACATTTTGGACTTGGCCATTCTTTGTGTACACTGTAGGCTGTTTTGTAGCATCCCTAGAATCCACCACTAGATGTTGTTATCACCCAACCCCTGAGCTATGACAGTCAAAAAATGTGTCCAAACGTTGCCACATATCTCCTGGGGCAATAATGGCCCTCAGTTGAGAACCATGGCTCTAAATCCTTATCCTTCCTCAGAGTTCAGCTTTGAACTATGTCAAATGTCACCTTTCTTTTTCTCCTTGCGGCTCCCTTCTCCCTCACCTCTTTCATAAAGTCTTACCTTGTTATCCCAAATGGAATTATTTTTGTCTTATGCTAGCCTGCCACAGTTTTTATAACAGTGTATTTTCAATTAGTTATTATTTTCAGCCTTGAACTATCAGATCAGATCAGTCGTGTCTGACTCTTTGCGACCCCATGAATCGCAGTATGCCAGGCCTCCCTGTCCATCACCAACTCCCGGAGTTCACCCAGACTCACGTCCATCAAGTCAGTGATGCCATCCAGCCATCTCATCCTCTGTTGTCCCCTTCTCCTCCTGCCCCCAATCCCTCCCAGCATCAGAGTCTTTTCCAACGAGTCAACTCTTCGCATGAGGTGGCCAAAGTACTGGAGTTTCAGCTTTAGCATCATTCCTTCCAAAGAAATCCCAGGGCTGATCTCCTTCAGAATGGACTGGTTGGATCTCCTTGCAGTCCAAGGGACTCTCAAGAGTCTTCTCCAACACCACAGTTCAAAAGCATCAATTCTTCGGCGCTCAGCTTTCTTCACAGTCCAACTGTCACATCCATACATGACCACAGGAAAAACCATAGCCTTGACTAGATGGACCTTTGTTGGCAAAGTAATGTCTCTGCTTTTGAATATGCTATCTAGGTTGATCATAACTTTCCTTCCAAGGAGTAAGTGTCTTTTCATTTCATGGCTGCTTGAACTATATGTATGTACATATCCGTTATTATATTTTCTTGAGGCTAGACAGAAGCTATGCATCACACTTTTATATTATAGGTCACTACAATTTCATTTGCTGCCTCGCATGATGTAGGTACTCAATAAAAGTCAATCAAATTAAATAGTGAGAAAAGTACTTAATTGAATAAAATGTTTTATTTCTCTAATTTTGCTCTCAATACACTATATTTCATAGAGAGTATTTGATAATAGTTTAGTATTACTTTGTTTAAGATCCATGTTTTGATGAAATACAGGACTGACTGGAAGAGAAAGTATGACTTATCAAAAGCACCACTATTTATTTGTTTGATTAACCAAAAGAGATCAGCTTCAGAGTTAGACCTGCAAATACAAACATAAAATGACAATAGCTGGGGTAGGGGTGGATACTGTACTCTACAGTAAGCCAGTGAGGAACTAGCTCTTATCCTATTAAAAGAACGATGACATGCAGGTCAGGTAGAGACACTTTACTTCTTGAAGCTATCTTGCGCATCTTTTTATTTCAGTTTATGTTGAAGAAATATCTTTGTATGAGGCCTCAGTAGTTCAAGTATAGACATTTATTTTTCTTCCAAGTTTTGAGTAAGTTGGAACATCTCTATTAACTGTATATGGAGTGTATATTCACATCAATCTATATTTTATGTGAATTATGGGTAAGGTTGGAAAAAGTGCTCATCTATCAATGTAAGAGTAAAGATCACAGGGAATGTAGACCTATCATTGAGGCATTCAGTTAAAAAAAGCTAGTATATGATTCAGTAAAGGATATTCTCATGTAACCAATTACTCCAAAAAAATAACAGCAGAGTGGAATTTCTTACCTATTATCATATGATTCTTGTTCTTTTAGATACTGTTGCATTAACTCTTCTTGTTTCTTCTTATCATATGATATTTTCTGTTCTGCCATCCAAACCTAAATTAGTAAAGTAAAAACTTAAATAAGTTTGTTCTCTTTTATAATAAAACATAAAATGCTTTACAATGTATCTATTTTGGTCATAAAGCCACAATCACAAAACAAGAGTTGAAAATTCCAATTTATGCTTTGATGCAAGTCCTAAAATATAATCACTCAAAAGAGCTAAACTTTCAGTCAAGAATGTCAAACTTGAGAACCACTCTGAGCACTCAGGGTACAACAGCTTCTTGCCCTCAGTCCCTCGGATGTTTCAGAGACAAGAACGACCATCTCTCTACATGGAATATGTCTAATCCAGAAAACTCACAGGGCACATCGTTGGATGCCAGTGAGTGTTACTGATACCCCAAGAAAGGAAAAATGGAAGACAAGGAGGAGAAAAAAAGGAAAGGAGATGAAAGATAGTTGTAGAAAAAAAGAAAGGAACAAGAGAGAAAACTGGAGAAGGAGATGGCAACCCACTCCAGTATTCTTGCCTGGACAGAGGAGCCTGGCAGGCTACAGTCTATGGGGTCACAAGAGCTGGACATGACTTAGCGACTAAACCACCAAGAGAGGAAACAGATGAAACAAGAGATGCATCTGATATCCTGCAGTTGCTCAAGGGCACCACCACCACAGGCTGAATGCGTCCCTATGTGATATTCTCAGAATCATAAAAGTGGTAAACGTAAAAAGCCCACACAGCTTATGCAAGGATATTTAAGCATGTTACCTCCAGGTTTAAAAGATATCATTGTCTTCCCACCTTCTTTAAAGTAAAGGATAAAGTGTTTGATAACCTTAACATAAATAGCGAGGCAAAACTGTTTCTCACAAGCTGTTTTAAGAAGGTAAATTTAAGGGAAAATATTTAACACTTACATTGATAAACATTTAATACTTAAATTGATAAAATAATTAATAATTATAATGGGGCAGATAAGTGTGGGGAGAAGGACTGGGGACAAGACTGCCATTATTCAATTTTAGACACAAAACAGGAGTAGTTATTAGTATTTAATAGTACTCAGATAGGTAGGTTTTATGACCACAATCTGAGATGTGGACAACAAGGATTAATATGGAGATAAAAGCAAAAACAGAAATGAAAAGAGAATCCTTCAGAGAAGGACTCTCCTGGAAATTCCTTTTGTATAAGTTCCTAAAATTTCTTCTACTGTCTTCATAACTAACATAACATATATGTCATAACCAATACAACATTACCAATGTAATGTTACAGAAGAAAAGTCTACACTTGGGATAGGCAATAAAAGGCACCTTTGGAATTTTCACTATAGCTCAAAATGCAAACAGTTGAAATAGAGAAATGTAAGATGTCATTGCCTGATCGAATAATACATTAATAATAGCCTCCTAATGATTAAGATACTACTTCTAACAATAACTATCATTTATTTAAAGCTTTAGATTTACAAAGTTATTTTACAAGTCTCATTTGCCCAAGAGCTGAAATACATGAATATTTATGATGGATTAAAATAAAAAGTAGTGAAATATACTCTTGACGACAAAAGGCTCAGAATCTGCTAATAGAAAACCATACTAACCTTTCTGGATGTTTAAGATATTTTATAATAAAAAAGATGTGAATTGTGTAAATAAATAGTAACAATGTTTGGGTCTGGGCAGTGCAGGAAGGGGGCACATCGTGATTGTGTTTTTCATAGCTTATGTTTTTATATGGTTGCATTTACGCCAATAAATCCTCATCTGGGGAAAACAGTAACAATAAAAATGGATAACAGAATACATTCAACGTAAGGAAATAGAACAAGACAGGGATTAACTCTAGGGGTCAGAGAAGAAGGCTGATATAATAGAATACTTTATAGCCAAGTTTTGGTTTTTAGAAGTTCTTTATTTTTTAAATGACATAACTATACTCACATTCTGACAAAATGTCCACTGGAGAAGGGAATGGCAAAATCACTTCAGCATTCTCGCCTTGAGAACCCCATGAACTATACTCACATGTAGCCAATATTATTCCTGTCTTGTATATCCTTCCAAGGATGTTCACATGGACACACACGTAATATACATACATAATATAAACAAACACACATGCATTTTTGGTCCCTCTTTTCATGAATGGTGAACATATACAGATGGTGATGGCAGCCATGAAATTAAAAGCCGCTTACTCCTTGGAAGGAAAGTTATCACCAACCTAGACAGCATATTAAAAAGCAGAGACATTACTTTGTCAGCAAAGGTCCATCTAGTCAAGACTATGGTTTTTCCAGTGGTCATGTATGGATGTGAGAGTTGGACTATAAAGAAAGCTGAGCGCCGAAGAATTGATGCTTTTGAACTATGGTGTTGGAGAAGACTCTTGAGAGTCCCTTGGACTGCAAGGAGATCCAACCAGTCCATCTTAAAGGAGATGAGTCCTGGGTGTTCATTGGAAGGACTGATGTTGAAGCTGAAAATCCAATACTATGGCCACCTGATGTGAAAAGCTGACTCATTTGAAAAGACCCTGATGCTGGGAAAGATTGAGGGCAGGAAGAGAAGGGGACAACGGAGGATGAGACGGTTGGATGGCATCACCGACTCAAGGGGCATGAGTTTGGGTAAACTCTGGGAGTTGGTGATGGACAGGGAGGCCTGGCGTGCTGTGGTTCATGGAGTCGCATAGAGTCGGACAAAGCTGAGTGACTGAACTGAACTGAACATATACAGCATGCATATATATATGTATGCACATATAATACAGCATACATAAACAGAGAAAATGTATAAAATAAAGTTCTATACCATGGAGATCATTCCCAGATCAGTAAACAAAATGCTTTATTTTCCAGGAGGGTAGGGTGCTGAAGAGTATCATTTCTTTGTGAAGCTACACCATCATTTATTTAACCAATCTCCTGCTGTACTGGTGGATATTAAGAAATTTCCAATCTTCTGTTATTACAAAGGCAGCTGCAATAAGTAACCCTATTACACAAGTAGCTCCAATGTGTTAAACAGGATTTTGAAGCGCATTAAAATTTTGCCAAGGGAAAAATAGGGTAAGATATCACTGGCAGAGGGAACAACTCAGATAAAGATCCAAAAGTGTAAAACAGGAATTGAGTAGTTTGACTTTACTGGAGCATAAAGTCTAAGGTTGGAGACTTCCCTGCTAGGCTAGTGGTTAAGACTCTGTGTTTCCACTGCAGGGGGCATGGGTGCGATCCCTGGTCAGGGAACTAAGATCCTGCATGCTGTGGGGCCAAAATTTAAAAAATAAATAAAATTTAAAATCTAAGATGGGAGAATAGCAGTAAGGGATGATGAAGGAAAAATAAACTGGAGCCTGGTTATCTGGACTTAATTCTGGAGTATTTTAATAAGGAGCTGAAGAAATCAAATTTGTGCTTTAAAATGACTACCCTATGGAAGCAACCCAAATACTCATCAAATGATGAATGGATAAATAAAATGTGCCATATCTACACCATGGAATTATTCAGCAATAAAAAGGAATGTAATACTGATACATGATACAGCATGAACTCTGAAAACATTATGCTAAGCGAAAGAAGCCAGTCACAAAAAAAACCCATATTGCATGATTCAGTTTATATGAAATGTCCAGAATAGGCCAATTCACAGAAATAGAAAGCAGATTAGTTGTTGGCTAAGGCTGGGGAAGGGGGAGGATTAAGGACAAATGGAGAGTGATTGTTAGTAGATATGGGTTTTGGGGAGGGTGACGAAAATGTTTCAGAACTGTTTTGGTGATGACAAAATTAATAAATACACTAAAAAAATACTGAATTTTATACTTTATGTGAGTGAGTGTATGGTATGCGAATTATACTTCAGTAAAACTGCTAAATAAAAAAATGATTATTCTGATCGGTAGAGAATGGATTTGAGAGAGGTCAAGACTGGCAGCATAAAAATCAGTTAGGAAGTGTAACAATTAAGGCAATGGCAAGCCACTCCAGTACTCTTGCCTGGAAAATCCCATGGACGGAGGAGCCTGGTGGGCTGCAGTCCATGGGGTCACTAAGAGTAGGACACAACTGAGCGACTTCACTTTCACTTTTCACTTTCATGCACTGGAGAAGGCAATGGCAACCCACTCGAGTGTTCTTGCCTGGAAAATCCCAGGGACGGAGGAGCCTGGTGGGCTGCCGTCTATGGGGTCACACACAGTCGGACACGACTGATGTGACTTAGCAGCAGCAGCAGGTGAAAGACAATAAGGGTCTAAGCTAAGATGCAGATAGTAGTGACAAGGAGGAGAGATGGATTCAAGAGATACTGAAGAAGTAACAGCAATAGAATTTATTAGCCAACTAGATAAAGCAGTGATGGGAAAGGATGAATCTTATTTCTGGCCTGGGTGACTGGATGAGGGTTGTGTTACTATCTGCATTTCCTACTGATATGAGAATAGGAGGTATAAATACAAGAGCAGATTTAGAATAAAAGATAAGTTCCATTTCAAATATGTTGAGTTTGAGATGCCTGTAGGATATCAAGATGAAATTGTCTACTATATAGTTGTGTTCAAGTGCCTTCACTTAGGGCTTAAGATCTGGCAGTGTAGAGCTGAGAGTCAGGAGTAAAAAAAAGGGGTCGTCAAAATTTTGAAATTGGCTATGACTGTTCAGGAAAGCATATAGAATAAGCAGTATGAAACTCTGGTTACCACCTGTATTTTAGGAATAGTCTAAGGATAACAGTGTGTGGGGGCCAATTAACATTTTATTGTGCACTCCCTCTATGTAGTAAGCAGAGAGCAAGGTGGTGTTTGAAAGTCTTTATCTACACCATCTTATTTAGTCCTCATAACAATTTCAAGTCATGGCAACTGATATGGATCATTCCTAATTTACAGATTAGGAGACTCAAGATGAGAGATATTAAATATTTTATGCAAGGTCTCAAGGCTAAAAGTGACTGTGCTGGAATAACAGAATACAGGTCAGGTTTCAATCCTCAGACACATCCTACTTCACTATTCTGCTTTCCACTGCTGTAATATTCAGCATACTTTTTTTGTACACCTGTAAGTGGTCATTTAAAAAGTCAGCTCAGAGGTCACCAGACGCTACAAGGTAAGGTGGGATAAAAAGAGGAGGCAAGGTGTGACTTTCCTTTCCTTTTCAGATCTATCTAGTCTTTTTTTGCATGGGATAGCAGAGCTCAGAAGCCGTGATCTCTGAGATTCGAATCTGCTGAGGGAAGTAACCAGTAACCCTGTCACCAGTCTTCATATCTCGACTCTTTACATTCTAGCTGACAGAGCCGAAAGAGCAGACGGAGCCGCCTTCTCCCTGGCTGATGTAAAATAAACCTCGAGGGCCAGCGGCGAGGGACAAGAACGCCAGGGCTTTAGGCATGGAGCAAAGGCGGCTGTCCCAGGGATCCCATTCACACCACCACTCTGACCTCCAGGAGGTCCTAGGAACACAGGCGGCAAGGGCCTGCTCACCGTACTCACTTTTTTGATGTTGGATTTGGAAGCAGGATGAAAGTCCTTCTTGCACATGAAATTGGCGAAGGATTTCCCCATTTTGGAGGCTGAGCTGGGGTATGCAACCCCTAGATCTGAGAGCAACGTAAACAAACTCTGCCGCCTAACCGGAACTGCGCCTCCAGTAGCAGTGGGAACTTCCGGGGTCAAAGGTGACGACTTCCGGCAACTAGCTCCTCTACCACCCTTTCTCACTCCTTTCCCCTTTCACTTGGGTAGCTCGGAGGCCAGGTGAGGGGCTTGCAGGGAGGGAGGGGCGAACGAGCCTAGTAGTTGTAGGAAGTAGGAAGCCCGGAACTGCGGAGCGGTCGTGGGGGCGGGGGGGGGAGGGTGCTGGGGGCGGGGACTGAGTGGCTTCTGGGAGGGGCGCGGGCCAAAGCTGCGCAGTCCGCAGCCGTCTTGGGTGCTAAGTGTGTGGTGAGCGGCGGTCCTTTTTTTTGCAAGATGTTCTTGAAGTCCGAGCAGTTTATTCTGTGAACGCTGTTTTGAGTTACAGAAACTTGCCTGCACCGATTTTTCTCGTCTGTAGTAATTCTTGCCCTAACTGTAGCAAGTTAGTGAGGATCAAACGATGAAAGCTCTTGGTGAACTAAAGCATGTCAACTCCACAAGAGCGAAGACTCTAGTTTGTTACCAACTGTACGGCCCCTGGTGCAGAAAGATGTCCGTAAACATTTGTTAAATGATGACTATATTCTAGAAACCGGTTAGTAAAGCCTCTCAAGACTGCCGCTCCTAAGTGGGTTAGATGTCTTCATAATCAGGTGACCTGTTTTCTTAGCTTATTACCCTGGTTAGGTTAGATCACCTAGTGCACCTTGATGGCTCTTGAGATTCCAGGGTATTGAGGGTACGTGGCTGCTGCTGCTGTAGGTGATCCTTCAACCAATTCCTTTACCAGGATGACGTGACGTGTGATGTCAGGAGTAAACTTTTTGTGAGAAATGTACTCTTCTGACAAATAATAACAGAAACAGCGTTTATATAAGTGTCCGATATGTTCTATGCATTGTGCAAAACGTTTTACACATTGTCTTATTAAATTCTCATAACAACCCTTTGAGAGATTTACAGATGAGGCAAGAGGCTTAGATAGAGATTAAATAGCCTTGCCAAAGTTAGGCAGTGGTGGAACTAACTTTGGAACACATATAGAAGGCGATTTAGGACATGAAAATCACACGAAGGACTTCCCTGGTGGTCCATTGGTTAAGAATCCGCCTGCCAATGTAGGGGACACTGCTTCTGTCCTTAGTCCAGGAAGATTCCCCCATACTGCGGAGCGTCTGAGCCTGCAGTGCACAACTACTCAAGCCCAAGCTCCTAGAACCCGTGCTCTGCAAGCAAGAGTAGCCCTGGCTCCCTACAACTAGAGAAAGCCTGCACACAGCAAGGAAGACCCAGTGTGGCCAAAAATAATAAATTAAAAAAAATTTTTTTAGAGGAAGGAAAATCACACAGAAAGGAACAGAAGCATTGGTGACCTCCTGCTGCTGCTGCTAAGTTGCTTCAGTCCTGTCTGACTCTGTGCGACCCCACAGAAGAGAAAAACCCTTAGGCATTTCAGGCTGAATTTGTTTCTTTCTTACTTGAGTTATTTTGTTTTCTTTTCAATGAAATATTGATTACATTTAAATCTGTTCGTGTAAAGCCATTCTAAGTTTTGGGTAGTATAAGATGAAAGAAGAAAACAAAACAATTTGCCACTCTAGAAGCAAATTTTGTTGCTGTTGATACTTAGTTGCTAGGTTTCTGCCTCTTTGCACCCCATGGACTGTAGCCCACCAGGCTGCTCTGTCCCTGGGATTTCCCAGGCAAGAATACTGGAGTGGGTTGCCATTTCCTTCTCTAGGGGATCTTCCTGACCCAGGGATCGAACCCATGTCTCCTGCTCGGCAGGCATCTCCTGCTTGGCAAGTGGATTCTTTACCACTGAGCCAATAAGCTCTACTAAAATTGAGGATTTAAGATTTTTCCAAATTACAAATGAAGATGTGATCTTGATATTAAATTATATAATCAGGATGTGCAAGTTGAATGTGAACATAATTCAACAATGGGAAATAACAGTTTGGAATTTTATTGGCATGTTTTTGCTTTTGTCTGGTTTAGTGAGTCTGTTTTAAAATTAAAATGTTTTAATGAACACCACCCTTATGGCAGAAAGTGAAGAAGAACTAAAGAGCCTCTTGATGAAAGTGAAAGAGGAGAGTGAAAAAGTTGGCTTAAAGCTCAACATTCAGAAAACTAAGATTATGGCATCTGGTCCCATCACTTCATGGCAAATAGATGGAGAAACAGTGGCTGACTTTATTTTTCTGGGCTCCAAAATCACTGCAGATGGTGACTGCAGCCATGAAATTAAAAGACGCTTACTCCTTGGAAGGAAAGTTATCACCAACCTAGACAGCATATTCAAAAGCAGAGACATTACTTTGCCAACAAAGGTTCGTCTCATCAAGGCAGTGGTTCTTCCAGTAGTCATGTATGGATATGAGAGTTGGATTATAAAGAAAGCTGAGTGCAGAAGAATTGATGCTTTTGAACCGTGGTGTTGGAGAAGACTCTTGAGAGTCCCTTGGACTGCAAGGAGATCCAACCAGTCAATCCTAAAGGAGATCAGTCCCGGGTGTTCATTCGAAGGACTGATGTTGAAGCTGAAACTCCAATACTTTGGCCACCTGATGCGAAGTACTGACTCATTGGAAAAGACCCTGATGCTGGGAAAGATTGAAGGCGAGAGGAGAAGGGGACAACAGAGGATGAGATGGTTAGATGGCATCACTAACTCAATGGAGATGAGTTTGAGTAAACTCAAAGTTGGTGATGGACAGGGAGGCCTGGCGTGCTGTGGTCCATGGGGTTGCGAAGAGTCGGACACAACTGAGCAACTGAACTGAACTGAATGAACATCCTTTGTTAGATATGTAGACAAACATAGTCTTTATAGTACAGGTGCAGCTGTTTACAAATATGGAAATAATGAAAGGAGATTCAGGGAAGACTTGAGAAGAGAAAGAGCTTGGAGGGTAAATCTGACCTATAGACTAGAAGAAGGTACTTATTATTCCTGTTTTCTTACTTATTCTTGTAGTACTAGAGTCATGCCCGTTATTTTCTTACTGATTTCTGTAGTACAGTATATGAAATTTAAAACTTTAGTGAACATCCTTTGTTAGATATGACAGTAATATCCCCTAGTCATCAAGTAAACTCTGTTTTGTATGTACTAAATAAAAATATTTTTCTCTTTTTATTTGCAAACTTCCGTATGATTTTTAGTTAAAAAAAAAATGGAACCTTGTTCCTGTGACACTTTCGTGGCATTACCTCCAGCAACAATTGATAACAGGATTATTTTTGGGAAAAATTCAGATAGACCCTGTGATGAAGTACAAGAAGTCATTTATTTTCCTGCTGCAGTTCATGACAACCTGAAGGAACATCTTAAGGTAGGTGAAATGCATGTTTTGTTAACAATATTTTTCTTTAAAAATGTCAAAAACAGTGTTTAAAAATCATTAGTTAGCTATCTGGCAGAGGCTATAGAAGTTAAAAAATTAAAGAATTTAAATTTCATAAATAATTTGAATCAGAACTAGAATTCTGGTCTTTTAGCGATTTGTAGAAAGCTAAAATAATTATTATTAGTTCTTTGAGCAAATATTTGAATGCTTACTATATGCAAGCATGTTGAATAGGAGAAAGAGAGTTAAAGCTTGCTGTCAAGACTGGTTTTGTCTTGCTTTTAACAGTTCCCTACCTTAACAACAGGTTTCCCAGGTGGCTGGGTGGCAAAGAATCCGCCTGCCAAATAGGAAACTGGGGCTGAATTTCCTGGGTCGGGAAGATCCCCTGGAGAGGGAAATGGTAACCCACTCTAGTATCTTGCCTGGAAAATCCCATGGACAGAGGAGACTGGTGGGCTATAGTCTGTGGGGTCGCAAGAGTCAGACAGGACTTAGGAACTAAACAACAATCACTCTTAACAAGAGGTGTGAGATCTCATATTAAGATGTGTGAATGTGGACTTCCTTGGTGGTCCAGTTACTAAGAATCCGCCTGCCAATGCAGGGAACATGGATTCAATCCCTGGGCCCAGGAAGATTTCACCTGCTGCGGGCCAGCTGCACCCTTGTGCCACAACTATTAAACACCACAGCAAGAGAAGCCACCTCAACGAGAAGCCTGCACACCACAGCTCGAGTAGCTCCTGCTGGCCACAACTCGAGAAAGCGTGGGTGCATCAACAAAGACCCGGCTCAGCCAAAAGTAATAATAATAAAATATCTGAAAGCTTCAAGAATGCTGTGGTTAACACCATTTTAGAGCTCATGGAATTAAGATCCTTGGAATGGCTGTGGAGGAAGATCCTAAATTGCAAAGATTTGTTGTTGCCAGCTTTCAACTTAAGTCAATTAGTTATTAATATCAACCTGTCATAAAAATGCCAGCATGTTGCATCTGGCTAAATGAGGGGAGAAAAGATTTTATTTGCCTTGTTTACCCACCCTGCCCTGTAATGCCTATAATCATGAAGATGGAATAAATTGTAACATTTAGTTTCTATCATTAAAAAAAAAAAAAGACTAGTTTTGTCTTTCAGGAGCTTAGAGTCTAGTAGAGGAATAGGATGTGTATGTAACTAACTACCTTGTAAAGAAGGATGAAGTTTCAACACCAAATTTAAGAGCAGCAATTTGTGACAGCAGTGGGGAAGAAGCAATTAATTCAGACTAGGAATCAAAGAAGGCTTCACCAGAAGTTGGGGTTTCAGCTGGAATTTGATGGGCAAAAAGGATTCTGATTGGTGTAGAATGGAAACAGTCATTCCAGGCTCTGGAAATGGCAGTTTTATCATCAGAAGAGGTTTTTTGATCCAGTGGTAACTGTCAATACTATGCACTAGTCATTTGATAGTATACACGTCAATTAAAGGGTACTTTAAAAATTTTTTATTTAAAAAATCCACTTAGCATGGAATTTAAAGGGAAAATTTCACACTGTGCTTTTATTGCTAAATTGTTTATTTTTAGATTCCATTTTTACTGATATTCTAGTACCAAGATATATTAAATATGTTTTATGTATTAGTTGTTCCTCCACATCCTTGGGGGATTAGTTCCAGGACCCCTAGGATATCAAAATCATCTGATGCTCAAGTCCCTTATTATAAAATGACATATACATGCATATAATCTATGCACATCCTCTCATAAACTTTAAATTATTTCTAGGTAGTACAATATGTATGGCATGTAAATAGTTGTAAATATAATATAAATGCTATGTAAATAGTTTTCAGCAAGTGGCAAATTTATTTTGCTTTTTGGAACTTTTTGGAATATTTTTTTTGCTGAATATTTTTGATGAGTGTTTAGTTGACTGTGTGGATATGAAACCTGTGGATATGGAGGGCTAATTGTACTAGGCCAGTGTTTTGTTTTGATGAGACTATTTATTCATCGTGGATCCATTTCTGTTTTATCTCTTCATATTTGTCTCACCTATCCTGTAAGCCAGTAGTTCTTGTTCTTTTCACTGTTGTGGATGTACCTGATGGGTGAATCCCACATGTGACATGGGCTTCTATGGCAATCACTTGTAGTTGAAGGCTGCCATATGGAATGTGTATCGTTAATCCACATACATCTTCCTTTACAATATGTTTCAAGATTTCACAACTAGAAACTTGCTTTCTCCTGAGCTTCTATTAGCGCCCCATCTTCACTTTTCTTCATAGTCCTTATACTTTGCATTTCCTTGTGTCTTAGTAATGTACAGGTCTTAGTTTCTTGAAAGCAAGATCTGTGTCTGATTCATCGTTATAACTAATATATCTCTTAGCAGACAGGAGATGCTTCACATATCTGAGTGAATAAATGCTCTTAGGGACAATTCTGAATATTTTTTAAGGGTAATGCCTTATAATTGAAAATTTCAATTTAGTTATAATCTCTTTCGTAATAGTCAGGTCTTTGATCGATTTTAAGATTCTAGACTTGGGTAACTTTTCTTTTTCAGTTTTATTGTTGTTGCTATGACTTTCTTTACAGTGTACTTACATAGAAATTGATCAAGTTCCTGAAACATACGCTGTTGTCCTTAGTCGCCCAGCTTGGTTATGGGGAGCAGAAATGGGAGCCAATGAGCATGGAGTTTGCATTGGGAATGAAGCTGTATGGGGAAGAGAAAAAGTTTGTGATGAAGAGGCACTACTGGGCATGGACCTTGTCAGGTTATTTTTTTGTTACATTTTTGCACTATAGAACTTGTCTAAGTTTAAAATTTTGGTGTAACTTTTAACATGTTTTATCTTCCTTTTTTTTTTTTTTCATTGTTTGGACTTTGATACTTTATAGTTTGTGTTAAAAATGCTTTAGAATCAGTTCAAATGTCATTTAATTAGGAAAAGGGAGGGAGTGAGTGAGTGAGTGAAGTCACTCAGTCGTGTTCGACTCTTTGCGACCCCATGGACTCCAGGCTCCTCCGTCCATGGGATTTTCTAGGCAAGAGTACTGGAGTGGGTTGCCATTTCCTTCTCCAGGGAACTTCCCGACCTAGGGATCGAACCCAGGTCTCCCGCATTGTAGACAGACGCTTTACTGTCTGAGCCACCAAGGAAGTCAGGAGAATTGAAAATTATGACTCATTGGAAGCACTTAACATACTTTATTAGACCATAACTAATTCTCACAGTTACCTTATGGGGTATTATTATTATCCTGATTTTACAGATGAGAAATCTAGAGGTTTAGAGTTAAATCAACTTGCAAATAAATTACCAAGTTGGAATTTGAACACTGATCTTTGTTTTCATCATCCCAAACTAATTTCAGAAGGAATACGTTAGAAGTTGGATTTCACTATATCTATTAACTTGAAGAGGTTTTTCTTTGAACATTAACACAAAATCTCATGTGCATGAAATTATTTAAGAAAAATAATGGAAATTTCTTTTAATCTGAGAGCTTTAATATTTTTATTTTAGACTTGGCCTTGAAAGAGGTGATACAGCTGAAAAAGCCCTCAATGTCATTGTTGATTTATTAGAAAAATATGGCCAGGGTGGAAATTGTTCAGAGGGCAGGATGGTATTTAGCTATCACAACAGTTTCCTGATAGCAGATAGAAATGAAGCCTGGATTCTGGAGACTGCAGGAAAGTACTGGGCAGCAGAAAAAGTAGAAGGTATGGACAGCTTTTCATGATTTGTTTTACAGTTAATAAAATACCTCCTAATTGCAGACATTTCACTTAGTTGTTTTCCAAGATTTATACTCCAGTGCAATGAAGGGGAAAACTGCAGGGGAAATGAAAAAATATGAAAGAACATACAGTGAAAGAACTCTATAAAGAGCTTTCTTGAAAAAGAGGAAAAGGTGTTATTATCTCTTTTTCATAAATATGATATTAATTTCATATAACCTGTGTACATTTTCTGTGAAGTAACTCTTGTATGCTTTATAGTAGTTTTTTACCTTTTAATGAGATAAAACCATTACTTTATTATTTTTTCATGTTTTAAACTTTGGACTGAACTCCAAAATTTCATCATGTGTGGATATGGAGGTGAAGATTAGGGAGTGTTACTGGGGATTGGTGATTGTGAGTTAGTGGTTAGAAAGAATATGTTAGTAGTAACAGTAGTAAAGTGAAACATTTAATGTAATTGAGTAAATAAAACAGTTGATTGTTTTAGAATGATTTGCCTTTTTTTTTTTTTAATTTCTTTGTGATCATATATACTCATTTTCCAGTGAGGAAATCCAGAGATATGAAATTATGTAGTCAGGGCAGTGAATGATAGAATTTATTGTTTTTAAATTTCATTTATTTATTGTTTTAGCCTTGGAATTTAAATATTTCCATCCTGACTCTTTGTTCAGTATTCCTTCACTTGAGTGTAGTCTTGTGCTAAGGCATATTCACATACCTTTTATGTACTTACCCCTGGATCTCATAGTTTTACAGATACACATGTGAAAATATTAAATAGTACATGAATAACACATATGTATATATGCCATGAATATTTAAAGAAAGGAAAAGTCATTGTGGACTGGAGAAGTTTAGAAACTCTTCATGAAGGTAGCTTTGAGCTTTGCAGGATTTGGACGCTATTTTTCACAACAGGTCATTGACAGTTGTTTTGATGGACATTTTATTTTATATTTTGCATGCATGTTTATCAATACATAAAACTTAATTGGAACTATTTTTCTTATTATGATAATTAGCCTGATCATACCATTAATTACTTTTTATTTTGTCAAGTATGCTACATGCAAGAGAAAAATGAGTGTTTTTTGTTGAAAAAGTTAGCCCCACTGAGCCATCCAAAATGAACACCTTCATTGAGTCTGATTATTCAGTTGCAGATTAACTTTGCCAACTTGTTTCTCTTCCTAATAGTAAATGAGCCCACGAACTAAATAGCTTAACTCTAGGGAATTATTTTACTAGATGGAAAATTCTTCTTCTTTGACTTTGATTCTATCATGACTTAAGTCTATTATTGTAGTGAGACCATCCCAAATATGACTTCATTAGAGTAATTTAACTGATTTCTACTTGGCCAACTGTCATTCTAAACTGTTTTAAAATGTTATTAATTTTTATTTATCATATCTATTTCATTTATTATGATTTGTTTAGAATAGGCTTTTATTGTTTCTTCTGTTTTGTATTTTAATTGAAAATTTTGTTATAACTTAAGTGTCACGATATTTTTAGAAGCCTTCTATTTCTGTTCTAAATTACTTATGGCTATTTTTTGAACAGTAATTCATATAAAAGACTAATATCTAAAATATATAAATAATTGTCAAAATTCAACAGTAAAAAGACAATCCAACTAGAAAAATGAACAAGAAGACCCAAAGAGACATTTTGCTGAAAAGGATATACAGATATCACAAAAGCACACAAAATGATGTTTAACATCATTACCCATTAGAGAAATGCAAGCTAAAATCACAATGAGATATTATACCTCTATCAGAATGGCTGAGAAATTTTTAAATTTATTTATTTTAATTGGAAGATATTTGCGTTACAATATTGTATTGTTTTCTGCCATACATCAACATGAATCAGCCATAGGCATACATGTGTCTGGAACCTCCCTCTTGAACCTTCCTCTTACCTGCCACTCTATCCCACCCCTCTAGGTTGTCACAGAGCAGTGGTTTGAGCTCCCAGCATCATACAGCAAATTCCCACTGGCTATCTATTTTACTGGAATGGCTAAACATTTTTAAATGACTCTACCAAATGCTAGTGAGAAGGTGGGGAATGGGTCACAGCTACATTGCTAGTAAGAATGTACAGTCACTCAGGAAAACATTTTGGCAGTTAAAAAAAGGATCTTAATATGTAACTATTATTCAGTGTAACACTTACAATCTTGTGCATTTATCTCTGAGAAATAAAACTTAAATGCACACAAAAACCTGTACATGAATTTGTATGGCAGCTTTTCCCATGATAGGCAGAAACTGGAAAGAACCAAGCAGTCCTTTAACTTGGGAATATTTAAATGAACTGTAGTATGCCTATACCATGGGATACTACTCAGCAATAAAAAGGAATGAACTGTTGATACATATAATAACCTGGAATAATCTTTAGGAAATTAAACTGAGGGGGAAAAAAAGCCTAAAATTATATATTGTATGATTCCATTTATATGGTTTTTCTTGAAATGACAATTATAGAAATGAATAACAGATGGTTGCCTGGGGTTAATGAAAGGGTGGGTGTGGGAGATGAGTGGGGGTGGCTATGAAAGGGCAACATGAGTGATCATTGTGATATCATCTTGACAGTATGACTATCAATACTTTGGTTGTGATATCATACAAAGTGTTACCATTTGGGGAGACAGTATAAAGATGCATAGTTTGTTCTTTAATTCTTATAATTGCATGTGAATCCATAGTTACCTCAAAATAAAAAGTTTAATTTAGAAAACTATTTATGCATTTTAGTGTGTAATAAATAGATGTACACCGTACAACATTTAGAAGCCTATATTTACATTGAAATAGTGATTAAGGATCATAATGTACAAAGATAGATACATTACATTAAATGTGACTTTTCTTCTCCCTTCCTCTCTTCTTTCAAAATAGAGGGAGTTCGCAATATTTCTAATCAGCTTTCTATAACGACCAAAATTGATCGGGAACACCCAGACATGAGAAACTATGCCAAGCAGAGAGGTTGGTGGGATGGGAAAAAGGAATTCGATTTTGCTGCAACATACTCTTATCTTGACACAGCCAAGATGATGATTTCACCAGGCAGATACTGTGAAGGCTACAAACTTCTGAATAAGCATAAAGGTAATTCATCTTCTCCAACACCACAGTTCAAAAGCATAAATTCTTCAGCATTGTTTTACTTATAAAAATAAACATATTCACATGATTCAAAATTCAGAGGTACCCAAGTGAAGTGTCTCCCTTCTAAGGGTTATTCACTAGTCGTGTCTAACTCTTTGCAACCCCATGGACTTTAGCCCACCAGGATTCTCTGTCTGTGGAATTCTTCAGGTAAGAACACTGGAGTGGGTTGCCATTTCCTACTCCAGTCTCCCTTCTAACAGGCCCCTATTAAGTTATTTTTCCTATAGGCAGTTCCTTGTGTATTCTTTCAGAGATGTTGTATGCTTAATGAAATTATATATGGGTATTCTTGATTCTCTGTTTTACAAAATGGTTGCATTCCACACATACTTGTCTGCACATAACTTTTCACCAGTTAGCGGTAATGTATATCATTCTATTTTAATATGTACTGAACTATTTCATTTTTTCAACAGGTACATCGTATTCTATTATTTTTGTATATTTTTATTTCCATATGGCTGTATTTTATCATTATAAAGATTGATTGTATGAATTATACTTTAGTTAACAAATTCCCTGTTACTTGGGTTGTTTTTAGTTTTTCACTACTGAAAATTATACAACATGCTTATAGCTTATTTATTTTCACATCCATGACCATTTTCCTAGAATATTTTCCTTGAAGTAGAATGTGGGGACAAAGACGGGCATGTGTTGTGCTACTTTCATGTGGGAAAGTGAAAGTGAAGTCCCTCAGTCGTGTCCGACTCTTTGCGACCCCTGGACTGTAGCCCGAGAGGCTCCTCTGTCCAGGGGACTCTCCAGGCAAGAGCATTGGAGTGGGTTGCCATTTTCTTCTCCAGGGGATCTTCCCAACCCAGGGATTGAACCTGTGTCTCTTGCATTGCAGGCATACTGTTTACTGTCTGAGTCACAAGGGCTCTTTGTCTTGTCTATTTGCCTCCAAATAATTCCAGAAAAATTCTTTATCTGCCACGCAAAAATTATCTATCTGCCACCCAATAATTATGAAGATTATTTAGAAGATTATTGGGTGGCAGATAAATGCTAAAAGGCTCTTTGCACTAATAAAAATATGTGACTAATGTATACTCTTTCACTTGAAAGATAAAGTGGTTCTATCAATCAGTCAGAAAGCAACTTCTCAGAGATAAAATCAGTCAGTGATTGATACTTGCTTCTCAGGTATTCATTAAACAAATTAAATATACATATAGCAGAAAAACACAGCTTCCCAGGTGGCTCAGTGGTAAAAGAATCTGCCTGCCAGTGCAGGAGATGAAGGAGACCCACGTTTGATCCCTGGGTCAGAAAGATCCCCTGGGAGGAGGAAATGGCAACCCACTCCAGTATTCTTGCCTAGAAAATCCCATGGACAGGGGAGCCTAGCTGACTATAGTCCCTAGGGTCGCAAAGAGTCGGACACAATGGAGTGACTAAGCACACAAATGTGCACACACATACAGCAGAAAAAAGTTTGTGACAGAATGTTTTTAGAATGCCTTAATGTCATTATTTTCCAAGTATTTAATACCTTACTTTTAATTTCCAGAACGTCTTATTATTTGAAAATTTTCCTCTAAGTTTCTTAATGTTAGTTTGTCATTTTATAAGTAGGTTATTTGAAGTGTCTTTTTTTCCATGTGGATCGAGATGTAGAAAACACTAAACTTTGTTACTCTAAGGATTTTGATTTTATGGTGACCATTATTGTAAAAGTAGAGATGGAGTAATGGTTGCAACAGTACCTACTCCTGTTTATTTAAAAAGTGTATCAAAGGCTAGACACTGTGCTAAGTGATTACACTATTTTCTTTAAGCAACCACGGTAAGTAGGTGTTATCTTCATTTTACAAATGAGGAAACTGTGTTTGTGCTCTTCACTTATCTCCTGTATGAAACTTAAAAAAAAAAAAAGACTCGTATTTGTCCTCACGTTTTCTCAGCACCTAGTTCAGTGTCTGCACTAGTGTATATGTATGCTTAGTAAGTTTTTTTTGTTGTTAACAAAGGCTTGTAAATTGAATTGAACTATCTAACTTGCAGATAGTTTAACGATGATCATTATTGTGCCTTTTTTGTGTGTGTGTGGCAATAAACCTAAAGGGTTAGGACATAAAATTAGCAGATATTCTGAAAAAATGAAGAATATCAACACATAACTAAGCCGGACAGAAAAATGTCAAGAATTGTAAGGTTTAGGGTGATTGGATAAAAGGAATAAAAAATAGGTAGAAAAAATTATAAATCAATTAGCTACTGCAGTGTAATAATTTATTATATTTAACTACAAAATGACTGAATTATAGATTTGAAATGCATACATGATTATAGTAATAGATGTGTCTGACATGAAACTTCTTTTTCCTCCAAGTATGAAGTACAGTTCATCCAGCTTTCTGTGCTTTGCCAAAGGAATAAATGTCTTTCCAGTACTTTTATAGAAAATTGTCTACTAGAATATTATAGCTAATTTTTCCTGTGATTTTTCTAGATGGAAGAGCCTATTTGTCTTCCTACCTGATAGCTATTAACTGTGCTGCATGTATGTCCAAATTGTATCTACATTCACTCACGTATTTTAAATGACTAGTTTAAATTGCAATGAGATTGTACCCTGTGTTTTGCATTCATTTTCGTGAACCCTGCCACTGCAGTCTCAGTACTTATTCAATGCTTGCTAGTGGATTACTTATAGCTATCCTACTCAAGTGATCATGTAAATCCTTCTTTCATTTTGAGAATTGTAGGTTTTGAATACAGAAAACATTTTCATAATACCTGTCTTATCTCAGTGTTATGGTTTTGACACTGTTTTCATCAAAACTTGCTACTTATAGGAATTTATGTTTGAATCATTCTACAATCTCCCTGAGTGCAGAAGCTATGTGTCTGATAGGCGTGGATGGCTTTTGCTTTATTGTCTAGTTTTATAATTAAAGATTGTTTTCAGATATATACTTTTTTTGTTTCTCCCTGCATTTCTCTAAATTAACAGAAAGGTATTGCTCCTGTAACAAATTATCTACACATTATTTTTCTTTAATTTGAAGTCATAGCTATGTTATGGAGGAAGTGAAAATTTGCTATTAACATAAAGCAGTTGGTAGTTTGAGTGATTAAATGAGGATGGAACACTAGATTGTTTTATATGGAAATCAACTTTATTTTAATTTGAAATGTCACAGAATCACAATTTGGGTACTGACTTGATGTAAACTTATTTCTTTTAATTATTCCCATATATCATGGGAATGAGGGGAATTTCTTGCTTTTCATGCTTTATTTGTCCGTGTAAGTAATTTCATTTTTTTATTCCTTTGCTGTCATTGTAGTAGGATTTGGAAAGAGAAGAAACAAATACCTGTGGTCAACCAACTGTGTTAAGTGAAAGTTATTTTTTTCTTTAGGACTAATTTTAAAGCAGTAACTAAACATTTACATATAAGTGTCTGAAAATATTTTATGTGATGGCAGGAACTCTATGTTTTGTGTTTTTTTTTTAAATATACTTGTTACAATATGGATCTACCATATTCATTACTGTTATTAAGAAATTGATACTGCTTGAGGGCAAAAAGAGACATATATAATAAATGAGAGGCACAAAATCTGAGTTGGTTAAAAGCACAAAGCTGAACATCTGCTTCTGGTTAACAAGGGGTAGCTAGTACTGGACTAGCCTCTTTCCAAGAATAACTATAAAAGCTGGAAGAATAAAACCACTGTTTGAAGGCCTGAAAACAGTTAGGACATGAGGGGCCTAGATCCAGGAAATTGGAAAAAGACCATCTGCACTCTGAGAAGAGTCTGACCTTCTATGTCACTATTTCTCCTCCTAGCACTTGCTGACTTTTATGCACTGTGTATGTAGGATGAGTAGTCGCTAAGACCTTACAAAGTTAAGTAGAGATTTTGGCAGTCTTACAAGGTCTTAGGGACAAAAATTGGATTTGATGAACAACCAAGAAGGGGCCTGAGAAATACCCTAGGCTTTCAGTTGAAACTTCAGAAAGGCTGTACCTTAGAAATAAGAATGGACAGAGAATAGACCAGTCTCAGCTGGATCAATAGGTAATCTACGTATATTCCATCTGTTTGCCAGAATCTTCTGTGGAGGAAAATATCATGCAGAGCCTCTACAAATTTTCATTTATAGTGTCCAACATTTAATTAAAAAGTTATCAAATATGCCAAGAAATGGACCAAATGACTGAAAATCAAGAGAAAGACAGTAGAAACTGACCCACTGGTTATCTGCAATTAGTTTTATTGGATACAGACTTTTAAATTAATATGTTTTATATGTTTAAAAAACTAGATGAGAAGATGGAGAATTTCATCAGAGAACTGAAATCTAGAAAAGAGAACCAAGTGGAAATAAAAGAACTGTTGTTGTTCAGTTGCTAAGTCGCATCTGACTGTGACCTCATGGACTGCAGCACGCTGGGTTTCCCTGTTTTCCACTATCTCCTGGAGTTTGCTCAAATTCATGTCCATGAGTTGGTGATGCTATCTAACCATCTCATCCTCTGCCTCCCCCTTCTCCTTTTACCTTCAGTCTTTCCCAGCATCAGGATCTTTTCCAGTGAGAGGTGCATCAGGTGGCCAGAGTACTGGAGCTTCAGCTTCAGCATCAGTCCCTTTCAATGAATATTCAGGGTTGATTTCCTTTAGGATTGACTGGTTTCATCTCCTTGCTGTCCAAGGGACTGTCAAGTGTCTTCTCCAGCACCAAATTCAAAGGCACCAATTCTTCAGCACTCAGCCTTCTTTATGGTTCAACTCTCATATCCATACATGACTACTGCAAAAACCATAGCTTTGACTAGATGAACCTTTGTTGGCAAGGTGATGTCTTGGCTTTTTAATATGCTGTCTAGGTTTGTTGTGGCTTTCCTTCCAAGGAGTGTCTTAATTTCTTGGCTGCAGTCACCATCTGCAGTGATTTTGGAGCCCAAGAAAATAAAGTCTGTCACTGCTTCCATTTTTTCCTCCTTCAATTTGCCATGAAGTGATGGGACTGGATGTCTTGATCTTAGTTTTTAGAACTGTAAATTTATAATTACTGAGAATTCAGTATAATAACTTATGAGACATAGCAGAAGAAAAAATTAGTGAATTGGAATATCAGTAGAAAATTTCTGCTTGAAACAGAGATAAGGCTTTGGAAAATACAGGCAGGAGTGGGAAAGCCATATAGGACCCATTGAAAAGGTCTAACATGTATGTAGGTGGAGTCCCAATAGGAAAGGTGAGAGAGAATACGGATGGGCAAAAAGCAAGATTTGAAGAGATACTGGCCAAGAATTTTCCCAAATTAATAAAAGTCGGCAAGTCACAGTTTAATGAAGCTCTACAAATCCCAAGGATAAATAAAAGGACACCACACCTGGGCCTATTGTAATAAGATTGTTGAAGAGGGAAATAAACAGAAAATCCGAAAAGCAGTCAGAGAGAAAATATATATTACCTTCAAAGCATCAAATATAAGACTGGCAGAAAACCTTTGCCTTCAACAGAAGGGAAAGAATCTAGAAGACTGTAAAATGACACCTTTAAAGTGATAGAGAAAAATAATTGTTACCAATTTAGAATTCCATATCCAGTGAAAATATACTACAGAAATGAAGTTGGACTAAAATTTGAGAGAATTCATCACTAACCCAATTGGCTGGAATCAAGATTGCCAGGAGAAATATCCACAACCTCAGATATGCAGATGATAGCACTCTAATGGCAGAAAGCAAAGAGAAACTATAGAGCTTCTTGATGAAGTTGAAAGAAGAGAAGCGTGAAAAAGCTGACTTAAAACTCAACATTCAAAAAACTAAGATCATGGCATCCAGTCTCATCACTTAATGGCAAATAGATGGGGAAGAGTGGAAACAGTGACAGATTTTCTTTTCTTGAGCTCCTAAATCGTTGCAGACGGAGACTGTAACCATGAAATGAAAAGACATTTGCTCTTTGGAAGAAAAGCTATGACAAACCTAGACAGTGTGTTAAAAAGCAAAGGCATCACTTTGCTGACAAAGGTCCATATAATCAAAGCTATGGTTTTTTTCAGTAATCATGTATGGATGTTAGAGTTGGACCATAAAGAAGGCTGAGTGCTGAAGAACTGATGTCTTCTAATTGTGATGCTGGTGAAGACTCTTGAGAGTCCCCTAGACAGAAAGGAGATGAAACCAGTCAGTCCTAAAGGAAATCAGTCCTGAATATTCATTGGAAGGACTGATGCTGAGGCTGAAGCTCCAATGTTTTGGCCATCTGATGTGAAGAGCTGACTCACTGGAAAAGACCCTGATGCTGGGAAATATTGAGGGCAGAGGGGAAAGGGACTACAGAGGATGAGATGATTAAATGGACTCAACTCAATGGACATGAGTCTGAGCAAACTCCAGGAGATAGTGAAGGACAGGGAAGCCTGGTGTGCTGCAGTCTATGGGGTTGCAAAGAGTTGGACACAAGTTAGCAACTGAATAACAATGAAACAACAAATCAGTTGGTACTAAAAGAAATACTGAGTTACTCTTCAGGAAAAATGATATTAGAAGCAAGGTGGGTGAGAGTGAATAAAGAGTAAAAGAAACAGTAAATGTGTGGGTAAAACTAAATAAATATTGTCTGAAAGAGGAGAGTGAAAAATTTGGCTTAAAGCTCAACATTCAGAAAACTAAGATCATGGCATCCAGTTCCATCACTTCATGGCAAAATAGATGGGGAAACAGTGGCTGACTTTATTTATCTGGGCTCCAAAATCACTGCAGATGGTGATTGCAGCCATGAAATTAAAAGACGCTTGCTCCTTGGCAGGAAAGTTATGACCAACCTAGACAGCATATTAAAAAGCAGGGACATTATTTTGCCAACAAAAGTCTGTCTAGTCAAGGCTGTGGTTTTTCCAGTAGTCATGTATGGATGTGAGAGTTGGACTATAAAGAAAGCTGAGTGCCAAAGAATTGATGCTTTTGAACTGTGGTGTTGGAGAAGACTCTTGAGAGTCCCTTGGACTGCAAGGAGATCCAACCAGTCAATCCTAAAGGAGATCATTCCTGGGTGTTCATTGGAGGGACTGATGTTGAAGCTGAAACTCCAATACTTTGGCCACCTGATGCAGAGAGCTGACTCATTTGGAAAGACCCTGATGCTGGGCAAGATTGAAGGCAGGAGGAGAAGGGGATGAAAGAGGATGAGATGGCTGGATGGCATCACCAACACAATGTACATGGGTTTGGGTGGACTCCGGGAGTTGGTGATGGACAGGGAGGCCTGGCGTGCTGTGGTTCATGGGGTCGCAAAGAGTCGGACATGACTGAGTGACTGAACTGAACTGAACTGATAATAATTTTATGACCAATGACCATAGCTGCTGTGTTCAAGTTCTGTTGTGTGTTGACTTTGTATAGTACTAAGGCTACGCTTCCTGAAGGCTGCTCCTGGTCAATGGCTGAAAGCATCAGGGAGACTAAGGTAGCCCCATGCCTGGGGTCATTGAACTCTTCTGATGTCTGACTTTGGGTCAAGGACTTCCTGAGAGCCTTGCAAACTTTCCTTAGATGGCATGTTAGTCTAGGTCACTTTCACTCAGTCTTTCTTCCTTCCCTATTAAACCCAGGTTCAGACTTCAGTTGCAGTCTGGATTACTTGTCATTTTCTCTCATAGGCATTTTCCCTCATAAAATCTTTATACATTTACACACTGCTATATTTAAAATGGATAATCAATGAGGACCTACTGTATTGAATAAGGAACTCTGTGCAGTTATGTGGCATCCTGAATAGGAGGGGAGTTTGGAGGAGAATGAATACATGTATATGTATGGCTGAGTTCTTTTGCTGTCTGTTTGAAACTATCACAACATTATTAATCGGCTGTCAGTTCAGTCAGTTCAGTCAGTTCAGTCACTCAGTCGTGTCTGACTCTTTGCAACTGCAGCATGCCAGGCTTCCCTGTCCATCACCAACTCCCGGAGCTTGCTCAAACTCATGTCCATAGAGTTGGTGATGCCATCCAACCATCTCATTTTCTGTCATCCCCTTCTCCTTCTGCCTTCAATCTTTTCCACCATCAGGGTCTTTCCCAGTCAGTTCTTCTCATCAGGTAGCATCAGTCCTTCCAATGAATATTCAGGACTGATATCCTTTAGGATTGACTGGTTTGATCTTCTTGTTGTTCAAGGGACTCTCAAGAGTCTTCAACAATACAGTTCAAAAGCATCAATTCTTTGGTGCTCAGCTTTTTTTATAGTCCAACTCTCACATCCATACATGACTGCTGGAAAAACCATAGCTTTGACTAGACGGACCTTTGTCAGCAAAGTAATGTCTCTGCTTTTTAATATGCTATCTAGGTTTGTCATAGCTTTTCTTCCAAGGAGCAAGCATCTTTTAATTTCATGGGTGCAGTCACCATCTGCAGTGATTTTGGAGCCCCCCAAAATAAAGTCTACCACTGTTTCCATTGTTTCCCCATCTATTTGCCATGAAGTGATGGGACTGGATGCCATTATCTTTGTTTTTTGAATGTTGAGTTTTAAGCCAGCTTTTTCACTCTCCTCTTTCACTTTCATCAAGAGACTCTTTAGTTCCTCTTTGCTTTCTGCCATAAGGGTGGTGTCATCTGCGTATCTGAGGTTATTGATATTTCTCGTGGCAATCTTGATTCCAGCTTGTGCTTCATCCAGCCCGACATTTCACATGATGTACTCTGCATATAAGTTAAATAAGCAGCTATAGTCCAATATGAAATAAAGTTTAAAAAAAGCCTTTGTATATTTGAAAAAATTTAAATCATCAAGCCAAGTTTGTTGAAGCCAGACTGAAATTCAGTTCTCTCTCTCAAAAGCTTTGTACATAGAATTGGCATCTGCTTTTCCAAGACCCAGATGAATACAGTAGAATTAAATATATGAGAAATAGGACAAAAGATAGGAGGCAGTAATTGGAGTAAAAGTGTTACAAGGTCCTTGTATTAACTAAGTGGTGAAGAACTAATTTAAGACAGACTGTAATATATAAAGTCAAGAGAAAATAAGAAGAAATGTACAAATAAGCTAACATGGTAGAAATAGAATAATAAATACTTGAAAAAATTAAAGAAGGCAAGAAAGGATAAAAGGGGAAAAAGAATAGCTGGTATAAATAGAAAGCTAGTAATAAAATGTCCCATGCAGAATTGTTCTTATATGGTTTTTATCTTTGATGTCATGCTTTTAGAAAGGTCATTTCCACTGTACCAGAAATGGTTATCTACATCTTATAGTTTTATTTTTAAAATTTATATTATAATTCTTCTGGAATTATTCTAAAATAATGTATGAATTAGGATTGCAGCTTCTTTTTTAAAAAAATCACTTCTCAAATGATTACCCAATGATCTTAGCACCACTTGTTTTAAAAATTTTTTGATGGAGTATAGTTATAGTGTGTTAGTTTCAGTCGTACAGCAAAGTGAATCAGTTTTGTGTATGTATGTGTGTATATACACACGTACTTTTTTTTAAGGTTCTTTCCCCATATTGGCCATTATACAGTATTGAGTAGAGTTTTCTGTCAGTACCACTTTTTAAATGAATTATATTTTGTCTACTGATTTGAAGTGCTAACAAATCTTATCAAATATTAAATTCCTAAGTAAACCCAAGTGTAAATTAGATTACTGTACTTATCCATAGCCTAGGACAATGCCTGACATTTAATAGGTGTTCAATAAATTTGTTGAATGAATGAGAACTAAAGAGAGAAAGTCCCATTTTTGTCTTTAGAGAATTTGTAATCTAATTGCAGAGGTAGGAACAATACAGACAAAAGATCAGGAATTTATAGTCTAATGGCAGAGACAGACAAAAGGTAGGACCAGTGCAGATGAAAGATAGGAAAATGTTATTTCACTTAAGTTTGGTAGAAGTTTTAATTTGAAGGAGTTTTAATGTGATTCAGGAAGAATAGAGAATCATAAATTTTGGAGACAAGAATCATTATCATGTGAGAAGAAGATATTTTGGCTACTCTTGGAGGACTGCATTGTGGAGGGGTAAGGTTATCCATCCTGTCATGAGAGATCCTAAGCCACATAAACATGTGTAGAATGGAGCAGAGCTGTCTGAAGGCATGCTGGGCTTTTTAAATTTTTTGGCAGAAATGCCTTCCAAATACAGGATTCTGAGGCTCTCTGTAACCATGGACATGTTGTGTTTGGTAAAAAGATAAAATATATATTTTTTCTGTTTTTCTCAAAAAAATCTTAATATACCAAACTTTACCTATGAAAGCAGAAAACAGAATATTTATATTATATTTATCATGCACAATGGACATTTAGATTTTTGAAGTAGTCTGACAAAACTGTGTACATACAAGTTCCACTAGCCAATAATGTCTTTCGCCTCCTTGACTCCCAATCAGGTTTTCATAAAAGAGTATTAATGTCAGACATAGAAATTATTACAGGACAAAATAATTTGTTATTTTCTAAAGAACATCTTTTGTAATATTGGAAACTAAACACAATATTCTCTTAATATTTGGTTCCTAGAATGGATAGACTCAGATGATAATTATTGACGTTGTTAGCTAATTGCTAACTACATACCCCTTAAAAAATTTTGGAAGGGCAATGAGATTGAGTGTATTTTGTATTATTGATTTCTTCTTCTTAAGAGATAACAGATTTATCCTGTTATAATGTTTTGAGATTTTGTTTATTTTATATTAAAAAAAATATCTTCCTTGTGACAGCCCAGTGAGTCTAACAGTTATGATACAAGATTTGCTTATAGTCAGTCTTACTTAATACCTAAACCAGTATCTCATGTTATACATTATCAGTAGAGAAAGCAGTTCATAATTGCAGGATACCAGTTTGCAAATGCATATGTATTTGATGGTCTTAAAATTTATTTCCTTAGGAAACATAACTTTTGAAACAATGGTGGAAATTCTCCGAGATAAACCAAGTGGCATTAATATGGAGGGAGAATTCCTGACCACTGCAAGCATGGTTTCTATTTTACCTCAAGATTCCAAACTTCCTTGCATTCACTTCTTTACAGGGACTCCTGATCCTGAGAGGTAAAGTCACAAATACTATAAACCAGGCAGGGACTGGGGTAGAATCATTAGTCTGGTCATGATTTTGTCAGGCTAAATTTTTGTTGCGCCAATATGACAAAAATTTTCTACTGAATGTTTTATTCAGGTTTTAGTCTGCCATTGCATATTTGTTATATAACTGTTCTCATTCTTATGGGATGAAAATGTTTATTGTTTCTGGTACACAGTTATTCCTATCCCCTCTTTCCCCAAATATATTTAAAATTGTCAAGAAAAGAAAGTAGATAGGTTTTCTTATGCAGATTTCCATATTAAATATTAGATGATCAGTAAAATGGTTTAATAATCTAGAAAATACATGTAAAACTTAAAATATCAATAGTTTAAGCTTTATCAAGGAGGATTATACAGGCTATCTTGATTTAAATTGTTGGTATCTCTCATAAAACATAATGCACATTACATTTAGAAATGATCTTATGTTTGCTCTTATCTTTCATCTTACTAAAGATATCATCAAGCAAATGGAAGGAAACTTGTGAACCCTTTATTAATACTTCTGTTTATTTTCATCCCATATCCTAATCCTCAATATTTTGCACTGAGGATTGTTCTTACCCTCCAACTGTGGAGTTTGCATAAAAAATGAACCATAATTTAACTTGACACTGTTTATATGCCAGGCTCTTTGTTAGGTTCATGGGAATTCAAGGCTAAATAAAGCATGTCCCTTGCCCCAAAAGAAGATCCTAGTATACCAAGGAAGATAGGCACAGGCAAAACTAGTATGACAGGAACAATCAGTATGTTATAAATGAGTAGAAACTGGAGGGAATCATAGAAGATTTAGAATAATGCTGAATATTTTTATATCACACATACCAACTTAATACGTTTTCTTCTAGATCTGTTTTTAAGCCTTTCATATTTGTGCCGAATATTTCACAACTGTTGAACACCAGTTCACCTACATTTGAACTTGAAGATTCAGTTGGAAAGAAGCTACAATTTAACAGTAAGCCTGACAGAAGACATCCACTCTACCAAAAACATCAACAGGCCTTGGAAATACTAGATAATAAGACGGTATGATTAGATTATCTTTTCTGTTTATCATGAAGAATAACTTAAAGTATGATTCAATTCATATTTTGAGCTTTGGAATGTCAGCCTTCTTTTCTTTATATAAAAATAGGTCTAAAAATAGTTTGGATGGCTGGACTATAATAGAGCTGTATTATTTCTGTATGTGTGCTCAGTCGCTCAGTCATGACCAAGTCTTTTTGACCTCGTGGACAGTAGCCCACCAGGCTCCTCTCTCCATGGAATTTTCCAGGCAAGGATACTGGAGAGGGTTGCCATTTCCCCCTCCATGGGATCTTTCGAACCAAGGATCGAACTCACGTCTCCTGTGTCTCCTGCACTGGCAGGTCAATTCTCTACCACGGAGCCACCTGGGAAGCCCTTATATTATTTTTGACCTTTGGTTAAAAATAATGGTTAAGTATGTAGTTTGAATTTTTTACAGCAATTTATTATATTAAGCATAATAACAATCTGTTCAGTTCAGTCGCTCAGTCGTGTCCGACTCTTTGCGACCCCATCAATCGCAGCACACCAGGCCTCCCTGTTCATCACCAACTCCCGGAGTTCACCCAGACTCACGTCCATCGAGTCAGTGATGCCATCCAGCCATCTCATCCTCTGTCGTCCCCTTCTCCTCCTGCCCCCAGTCCCTCCCAGCATCAGAGTCTTTTCCAATGAGTCAACTCTTCGCATGAGGTGGCCAAAGTACTGGAGTTTCAGCTTTAGCATCATTCCTTCCAAAGATATCCCAGGGCTGATCTCCTTCAGAATGGACTGGTTGGATCTCCTTGCAGTCCAATGGACTCTCAAAAGAGTCTTCTCCAACACTACAGTTCAAAAGCATCAGTTCTTTGGCGCTCAGCCTTCTTCACAGTCCAACTCTCACATCCATACGTGACCACAGGAAAAACCATAGCCTTGACTAGATGAACCTTTGTTGGCAAAGTAATGTCTCTGCTTTTGAATATGCTATCTAGGTTGGTCATAACTTTCCTTCCAAGGAGTAAGCGTCTTTTAATTTCATGGCTGCAGTCACCATCTGCAGTGATTTTGGAGCCCAAAAAAATAAAGTCTGACACTGTTTCTACTCTTTCCCCATCTATTTCCCATGAAGTGGTGGGACCAGATGCCATGATCTTCATTTTCTGAATGTTGAGCTTTAAGCCAACTTTTTCACTCTCCACTTTCACTTTCATCAAGAGGCTTTTTGAGTTCCTCTTCACTTTCTGCCATAAGGGTGGTATCATCTGCATATCTGAGGTTATTGATATTTCTCCCGGCAATCTTGATTCCAGCTTGTGTTTCTTCCAGTCCAGAGTTTCTCATGATGTACTCTGCATATAAGTTAAATAAGCAGGGTGACAATATACAGCCTTGACATACTCCTTTTCCTATTTGGAACCAGTCTGTTGTTCCATGTCCAATTCTAACTGTTGCTTCCTGACCTGCATACAGATTTCTCAAGAGGCAGGTCAGGTGGTCTGGTATTCCCATCTCTTTCAGAATTTTCCACAGTTTCTTGTGATCCACACAGTCAAAGGCTTTGGCATAGTCAATAAAGCAGAAATAGATGTTTTTCTGGAACTCTCTTGCTTTTTCCATGATCCAGCGGATGTTGGTAATAATAGCTAAGATTTATTGAACACTTATACACCAAACACCATGCTACTGTTACATGGGGTATTTCATTTAATCTTCACAACCACTTTATCAGGTGAAAAGAAAGTGAAGTCGCTTAGTCATGTCCAACTCTTTGGGACCCCATGAATTGTAGCCTACCAGGCTCCTCGGTCCCTGGGATTTTCCAGGCAAGAATACTGGAGTGGGTTGCCATTTCCTTCTCCAGGGGATCTTTCCGACCCAGGGATCAAACCCAGGTCTCCCACATTGTAGGCAGACGCTTTACCATCTGAGCTACCAGGGAAGCCCGATATTAATACCCCCATCGTTGTTGGTGTTGTTGTTGAGTTGCCATGTCTTGTCTGACCCTTCGCGACCCCATGGACTGCAGCACACCAGGCTTCCTGTCCCTCACCAACACCTGCAGTTTGCCCAAGTTTATGTCTATTGCATCAGTGATGCCATCCAACCATCTCATCCTCTGTCACCCTCTTCTTCTGCCTTCAGTCTTTCCCAGCATCAGGGTCTTTTCCCATCAGTTGGCTGTTCGCATCAGGTGGCCAAAGTATTGGAACTTCAGCTTCAGCATTAGTCCTTCCAATGAGTATTCAAGGTTGATTTCCTTTAAGATTGACTGGTTTAATTTCTTGTTGTCTAAGGGATTCTCAAAAGTCTTCTACAAGACCACAGTTCGATAGCATCAATTCTTCAGCACTCTGCCTTCTTTATGGTCCAGCTCTCACAGCCACACGTGACTACTGGAAAGACCATAGCCTTGACTATACAGACCTTTGTTGACAAAGTGATGTCTTTGCTTTTTAATACACTGTCTAGGTTGTCATAGCTTTCCTGCCAAGAAGCAATCGTCTTCTAGTTTCCTGGCTGCACTCACCATCCACAGTGATTTTAAAGCCCAGAAAGAGGCAATCTCTCCCTGCTTCCCTTTTTCTCCATCTATGAAGTGATGGGGCCAGATACCATGATCATAGTTTCTTTAATATTTAGTTTTAAGTCAGCATTTTCACTCTTCTCCTTCACCCTTATTCTCTTCACTTTCTGCCATTAGTGTGGTATCATCTACATATCTGAGGTTGTTGGTATTTCTCCCGGCAATCTTGATTCCAGCTTGTAACTCATCCAGAATGGCATTTCTCATGATGTGCTCTTCAGGTAAGTTAAATAAACAGGGTGACAATGAACAGTCTTGTACTCCTTTCTCAATCCTGAACCAGTTAGTTGTTCCATACAAGGTTCCAACTGTTGCTTCTTGACCGGCATACAGGTTTCTCAGTAGACAGGTACGATGGTCTGGTATTCTATCTCTTTAAGAGTTTTCCACAATTTGTTATGATCCACACAGTCAAAGGCTTTAACATAGTCAATGAAACAGAAGTAGATGTTTTTCTGGAATTCCCTTGCTTTCTCTATAATCCAGCAAATGTTGGCAATTTGATCTCTGATTCCTCTGCCTTTTCTAAACCCAGCTTGCACATCTGGAAGCTCTTGGTTCACATAATGCTGAAACCTAACATGCAGGATTTTGAACATAACCTTAGTAGCATAGGAGATGGTGGTTTGAACATTCTTTAGTACTGCCCTTCCTTGGGACTTGGATAAGGATTGACCTTTTCCAGTCCTGTGGCCATGGCTGGGTATTCCAAATTTGCTGACATATTGAGTGAGAGTTGGACTATAAAGAAAGCTGAGCACCAAAGAATTGATGCTTTTGAACTGTGGTGTTAGAGAAGACTCTTGAAAGTCTCTTGGACAGCAAAGAGATCCAACCAGTCCATCCTAAAGGAAATCAATCCTGAATATTCATTGGAAAGACTGATGCTGAAGCTGAGACTCCAATACTTTGGCCACCCGATGTGAAGAGCTGACTCATTTGCAAAGACCCTGATGCTGAGAAAGATTGAAGGCAGGAGGAGAAGGGGACGACAGAGGATGAGACGGTTGGATGACATCACCAAGTCAATGAACATGAGTTTGAGTAAACTCTGGGAGTTGGTTTTGGACAGCGAGGCCTGGCGTGCTGCAGTCCATGGGGTCACAAAGAGTTGGACATAACAGAGCAACTGAACTGACTGACTGATTAAGTGTAGCATTTTGATAGCATTATTTTTTAGGATTTTAAATAGCTCTGCTGGAATTCCATCACCTCCACTAGCTTTATTGACAGCAGTGCTTCCTAAGGCCCACTTAACTTCACACTCCAGAATGTCTGGCTCTGGGTGAGTGACCACACCATCGTGGTTATCCGGGTCATTAAGATCTTTTTTTGTACAGTTCCTCTGTGTATTCCTTCCATCTCTTCTTGGTCTCTTCTGCTTCTATTAGGTCTTTACTGTTTCTGTCCTTTATTGTGCCCATCTTTGGATGAAATGTTCCTTTGATATTCCAGTTTTCTTGAAGAGATAGCTAGTCTTTCCCCTTCTGTTGTTTTCCTCTGTCTCTTTGCACTGTTCATTCAAGAAGGCCTTCTTGTGTCTCCTTGCTGTTCTCTGGTATTCTGCATTCAGTTGGCTGTATCTTTCCCTTTCTCCCTTTCCTTTCACTTCTCTTCTTTCCTCGGCTATTTGTAAAACCTCCTCAGACAACCATTTTGCCTTCTTGCTTTTCTTTTTTTGGGGGATGGTTTTGTTTACTGTTTCCTGTACAATATTATGGACTCTGTCCATAGTTCTTCAGGCACTTTATTTACTAGATTTAATCCCTTGAATCTATTTTTCATCTCCACTGTATATTCATAGGGGATTTAAGTCATACATGGCTGGCCTAGTGGTTTTCCCCACTTTCTTTAGTTTAAGCCTGAATTTTGCCAAGAGAAGCTGAAGATCTCAGCCACAATCAGCTCCAGGTCTTGTTTTTGCTGACTGTATACAGCTTCTCCATCTTCGGCTACAAAGAATGTAGTCAGTCTGATTTTGGTATTGACATTTGGTGATGTCCATGTGTAAAGTTGTTATCTTAGGTTGTTGAAAAAGGGTATTTGCTATGACCAGTGTATACTCTTGGCAGAATTCTGTTAGGCTTTGCCTTTGTTTTGTACACCAAGGCCAAACTTGTCTGTTACTCCAGGTATCTCTTGACTTCCCACATTTGAATTCCAATCCCGTATGATGAATAGGACATCTTTTTTTGGTGTTAGTTCTAGGAGGTCTTCTAGGTCTTTATAGAACTGATCAACTTCAGCTTCTTCAGCATCAGTGGCTGGGACATAGACTTGAATTATGTTGAATAGTTTGCCTTGGAAATGAACAGAGATCTTTCTGCTTTTTTCAAGGTTGCAGCTAAGTACTGCATTTCAGACTCTTGTTGATTATGAGGGCTACTCCATTTCTTCTATGGGATTCTTGCCCCAGCAGTAGATATAATGGTCATGTGAATTAAGTTCACTCATTTCTGTCCATTTTTGTTCACTGATTCATAATAAATCTGAAACTTGGAGAGTTTAAGTAGCTTGTTTAGTGTATCTCACACCAAAAATTATAAGACTACTGGAGGGGAGTTAACTTGGTCTCTCAAATAATGTTCTTGATCATGTACCCTCAGATTAATTTTAACTGAAAGTGACTTGACACTCCATAGACTTAAAATAATTATAATGAGTTGAGTTTTTTACAAAATGATAAATGCTTATATAATACTTTTAAACATAAGTATTATAAAAGATTAAATATATCACACAAAATCTCATCTCCAAAAATAAGTAGATATTTTGAGGGGCAGATAGATAGATGGGGAGACAATTCTATAATATCCATATGTCTTCAGCCTTCCTGCCCTCTTCCTTCTCTGCTCCAGAGATTAAAAAAATAGATTAGAAGGAAATGGAAGGGTTACCTAAAGGCTTCTCATAAAACTATCAACTGATTCCTTGCAATGAAGGAAAAAATTGGTCATCTTATATCTTTTCTCACTTGCTTCTACTAGCTTCTGATTTTTATTGTCTATAATTACTTTTACTTTGTCAAGGTATATATATATATTTACATTCTTTCTACATTAAATGCATTAAATGCATTTTCCTCCTAGGTAATTATTTTTTTTTCCTTTTTCTGTAGTATGTTTATATAGTGGTCATGCTTTTCTGTCTGCTCTCCCCTCCCCCCAACTTATGCTTAAAGCAGAGAGCTTTGTCCAGATCCTCTATTTGTTATATGTTCTTGACACTACCCTGGAGGAGGACTTGGCAACCCACTCCAGTATTCTTGCCTGGAGAATCTCTTGGACAGAGAAGCCTGGCAGGCTACCATCCATAGGGTTACAAAGAGTCGTACATGATTGAAGCGACTTAACATGCACGCACACTTGACACTACTTCTGCTTTTTCTGAGACCAATTTGTTTGACCTCTGACCTACAGTGTAAACACTTTCTTTGTAGCCAAGTGGTATGGAGTGAGAGGCAAGCGTTTTGTTCCAGGAGCCTATTAAGTGCACTGAGTCAGGCCCAGTTCCCTGGGTCAGAAGTGTCATTCCCTCCATGGGCTTGGCTCATCCTGACTGAGCACAGCGCTGTGAAAAATGATGAACCCTCTGGTTCTTCTTGCCTTTGCTCAAGTTTCTCAGTGATATGTTTCATGAACGTCTGTTCTGGAGGGATTATCCTTCACTCCTCCCTGAGCAGCCTCTGCACTGCTCTAATTTCTCAAGATAGTTCTCAAGAGTTGTCAGCGCCCTTTTCCCCTTAAATACTGCTTGTGGGAGTGAGGTTTTTTTTCTGTTTCTGTTTTGGGAGTGAGTTTTGTAGAATTACTACTAAATGCCCATTAAACTAAGTAAAATTGCTTTTTGACATGTCTGCAAGTAACATTGAAATAAAATTTTTAAAAAGTTACTATTTTAGAGTTTACTTCAGTTCAGTTCAGTTCAGTTCAGTCACTCAGTCGTGTCCGACTCTTTGCAACCCCATGAATCGCAGCACGCCAGGCCTCCTTGTCTGTCCATCACCAACTCCCGGAGTTCACCCAAACTCATGTGCATCGAGTCAGTGATGCAACTCATCATCTGTCGTTCCCTTCTCCTCCTGCCCCCAATCCCTCCCAGCATCAGGGTCTTTTCCAATGAGTCAACTCTTCGCATGAGGTGGCCAAAGTACTGGAGTTTCAGCCTCAGCATAAGTCCTTCCAGTGAACACCCAGGACTGATCTCCTTTAGAATGGACTGGTTGGATCTCCTTGCAGTCCAAGGGACTCGCAAGAGTCTTCTGCAGCACCACAGTTCAAAAGCATCAATTCTTCGGCACTCAGCTTTCTTCACAGTCCAACTCTCACATCCATACATGACCACAGGAAAAACCATAGCCTTGACTAGACAGACCTTTGTTGGCAAATTAATATCTCTGTTTTTGAATATGCTATCTAGGTTGGTCATAACTTTCCTTCCAAGGAGTAAGCGTCTTTTAATTTCATGGCTGAAATCACCATCTGCAGTGATTTTGGAGCCCAAAAAATAAAGTCTGACACTGTTTCCACTGTTTCCCCATCTATTTCCCATGAAGTGATGGGACTAGATGCCATGATCTTAGTTTTATGAATGTTGAGCTTTAAGCCAACGTTTTCACTCTCTTTCACTTTCATCAAGAGACTTTTTAGTTCCTCTTCACTTTCTGCCATAAGGGTGGTGTCATCTGCATGTCTGAGGTTATTGATATTTCTCCCTGCAATCTTGATTCCAGCTTGTGCTTCTTCGAGCCCAGCATTTCTCATGATGTACTCTGCATATAAGTTAAATAAGCAGGGTGACAATATACAGCCTTGAAGTATTCCTTTTCCTATTTGGAACCAGTCTGTTGTTCCATGTCCAGTTCTAACTGTTGCTTCCGGACCTGCTTATAGGTTTCTCAAGAGGCAGGTCAGGTGGTCTGGTATTCCCATCTCTTTCAGAATTTCCCACAGTTTATTATGATCCACACAGTCAAAGGCTTTGGCATAGTCAATAAAGCAGAAATAGATGTTTTTCTGGAACTCTCTTGCTTTTTTGATGATCCAGTGGATGTTGGTAATTTGACCTCTGATTCCTCTGCCTTTTCTAAAACCAGCTGGTATTAAATATTGATTGACAACAAAGTAGTGGAAATACAGTAGAATTTGAGGGAAGAATTGTCAAAGAGTTTGGTTTTAGTCCTGGCTGTGTAAGTAACTACTTTTGTGTTTTAGGGAGAGTCAGTTCTACTGGTAGTTTGTTACCATTTCTTGATTACTAATGAAGTTGAAAATCTCATATGTTTATTGGCCTTTGGTATTTCTTCTTAAATGATTTGCCTGTTATATTCCTTAGCCCGTTTTTCAAGTGATTCTTGATTGTTTAGCCCTTTGCCCCAAAGAGGCAAAAAATATGTGAATAACTTTGTTAGGTAGCAAATTTTTAATCTCATTTTATTTAACTTTTTTGTCAGACAAAAGTTTAAAATTTAGTAAAGTATATTTGTTACTGTAAGGCATTTTGATTTCATGCTTCAGAAGGCCTGCCTCACCTCAAAATAAATATAACCTCTGCATTTTCTTCTAGTATGTATGTGTATATTTGGAAAAAATAGTTCTTTATATGGAATTTATTTTTGCAGGTGTTATGAAGTAGGGCTCTAACTTTTTCAAAGAGGTGACCAAATTATTCTAATACCATTTATAAACAAAATACATTTTTTGTTCAGATATGGAATGCAGAGTTTCTTGAGGGGAAAAAATTGCATACAATTTCATATTGAAGTACAGCTCAAAGTTAAGAATCATGATGGAGTTCTGCTCTATAATGGTTCAAATTTTCAAAATTATACTCACTTTTTATAATTCTCTACCAGTACCTACCCTCTAACTGATGGTAATTCATTAATAACTTGAAATTGCTCCTTTCAATAAGAATCATGACTTTTTTAACCCCCTGTTGAAACAAGGAATCATAGAGAAAATCTCTTTTCTTTTAGTTGTTCTTTCCCTTGAATGTTACTATTCTATTCCCCTGTTTAATCTGATAATGCTGGTCTTAAAAATAGAAGATCCAAATTCACAAAAATAGCTCAGCCAGTTTTCATCAGTCTTCCCTATTCACAATTAATATAAAAATTTCAATTGACCTGTTATTTGTCTTTTATGTTTCTTGCTTATGGACTAATACTACATATTTGTTATTGTCTTTTCTACTAAGAATAACTAATAGTTTGTGGTTAATAGATTAACTCAAACTAGAACAATGATTTTTCCCAAAGAATTTCATTCCTTCTTTGTCTAAAGAATAGAAGGGGAACTGAACCAGAAATTGAAACCAGAATGAACAAACCTTGTCTGTAGAGGTGATTTGGAATTTGGTTAGACTCGTGTGTGTGTGTGTGTGTGCATTCACATGCACATATGTGTCTGTGTATTTACTAATTTTTATTTTTCAATTGTTCAGGAAAAAGGCAAAACAATGTTGGACAACATGAGAAAACTGGAGAAAGAACTGTTCAAAGAGATGGAATCAATCCTTCAAAACAAGCATCTTCAAGTGGATAAAATTGTTAATCTTTTTCATCAGTGTACAGAAGATGAAATTAGAATTTATAAGTCAAATGTTAGTTCTTAGTGATCACATAAATGGTCAGCAATCATCCTCAAAGTTAGAATCCATTACTTTGGTAAATAATATAAACTTAGTTTGAGCAGATCTGACTCTTCTTTAATAGCATTCAAGTGATAGCATGGCTATTAAAACTACATATAGCTTTGATGAAATACTGAGAAAGGAAATAAGATTGGAATTGGACATATAGATCATGGATAGTCAGGTGTTGCTTCAGGTATTGATGTATACATTTTGTTAGCCATGATATCTTAAAAAAAATCACAATAATGAAATGTCCAATTCTGCATAAACATGAAACATTAAAATAATGTATGCATTTATTAGTTACAGTAAGAAAGCAAATTTTTCTTTTTAGTGGAAAATATTGTCTCAACTAATAAATTTTTTGTGCTTTAGGCAAGTATTAGCCAGCTCTAGCAAAATTTTCTAGATTTACACATTGTTTTATTAGTGTTTTAATTATGCAAATTTTTTATTAAACTCAAACATGCTCTTTGTCAAGACTTAGCTGACCAGTGAGCTTTTTAGCTCTAATTATCTAGCATTCTCTCACCCATGCTCCTTACTTAGAGCTTTTCTGGGAGATCAGGACATGAAATAAGCCAAGACCCTAGGAGATACTGTTTTGGTGTCTCAAATCTCGCATCTTTTACTTCTGTTCATTCAAGGAAAACAGGAACAGGAATGGGATCAGTTCAGTTCAATTCAGTTGCTCAGTCGTGTCTGACTCTTTGCAACCCCATGAACCACAGCACACCAGGCCTCCCTGTCTATCACCAACTCCCGGAGTTTACCCAAACTCATGTCCATTGAGTCAGTGATGCCATCTAACAATCTCATCCTCTGTCGTCCCCTTCTCCTCCTGCCTTCAATCTTTCCCAACATCAGGGTCTTTGCAAATGAGTCAGCTCTTTGCATCAGGTGGCCAAAATAGTGGAGTTTCAGCTTTAACATCAGTTCTTCCAATGAACACCCAGGACCAATTTCCCTTAGGATGGACTGGTTGGATCTCCTTGCAGTCCAAGGGACTCTCAAAAGTCTTCTCTAACACCACAGTTCAAAAGCATCAATTCTTCTACATTCAGCCCTCCTTCTAGTCCAACTCTCACATCCATACATGACCACTGGAAAAACCATAGCCTTGACTAGACGGACCTTTGTTGACAAAGTAATGTCTCTGCTTTTGAATATGCTGTCTAGGTTGGTCATAACTTTCCTTCCAAAGAGTGGGATAGTGGTGATGAAATAGAAATATTAACATATTATAAACATTAAAATGCTATAATGTATAATGTGTTATGAGCATTATATATGAGTAATAGTATCTGTCCCCAAATTATAAAACTTTGTTAAAGTTACACAGAGATTACCAAGAAAGACTCAAAGTTGCAAATATAAACAAAAGAAAAATCCAACTCAAAATGACATGGTATTTATTGGTTCCTAGAAATTTCTATTTTAGGTATTTGATTATACTGTCATATTTATTGATCACTAGCTCAGATGTAAAGAATCTGCCTGCAGTGTGGGAGACCTGGGTTCAATCCCTGGGTTGGGAGGATCCCCTGGAGAAGGGAGTGAATGGCTACCCACTCCAGTATTCTTGCCTTGAGTATTCCATGAACAGATGAGCCTGGGGGTCTACAGTCCATAGGGTTGCAAAGAGTCGGATATGAATGAAGCAACTTAGCATGCACACACATCATTGCAATTAGGATTGTTAGTAAAATACTGTGTTACTATTATTGCTAAAGAGTGCTCAGAAATTTTTTAAAATTTTCTCTTAAAAATCATCTGAGAGCTTTTGTCTAACATAGGACTTCCATTACAAAAGAAAACTTTATCAAGTACTCAGTTAATTCTGGTTTGTCTTACATATAATTCAGGGATAGGTTCTTAAGTCATGAAGCACGTTAGCCAACCTCATGTGCCCCCTCTCTCTTTTTTAATATGTGAGGAAACGAAGGGTAAGCAGTTCAGTGGTTTATTGCGGCACAGAAATGTGAGTCTTATTTCTCTCTTAGGGCCTGCATGTTTTCACTTTCTCCTTTGATACCATGCTAGACCAAACTAGCACCAGGCTCTTACCTGGACCACTGCAGTTAAGTTCTTCTACACCCATTTGTGCTCTTTATCTTCAGCCACGTGGGTCACTGCAGCCAAAATGACCTATTAAAATTTTAAATCTGGTCATGAATTTCCCTCCGAATTAAAAAAAAATAGATTATTTTTAGAGCAGTTTTAGGTTTAAAGCAAAAGTAAGCAGAAGGTACAGAGTTGTCATGTACCCCTGTTCCTCTACCCTCCCTCTACCATCAACATGTCACACCAAGAGTGCTACGTTTGTTATGCTTGATGAACCTACATTGACACATCATTATCACCCCAAATCCAGAGTTTACATTAGGGTTCACTCATTGTACATCCTATGGGTTTGGACACATGTATAGTGACATGTATCTACAATTACAGTATCATACAGAACAGTTTCATCGCTCTGTCCTGTGCGTTCCACCTATTCATCCGTCCCTTCCCCTAACCCCTGACAGCCACTCATTTTTTATTGTCTTTACAGTTTTGGCTTTTCCAGAGTATTATATAAGTGAAATTCTACAGTATATAGCCTTTGCAGATTGTCCCTATATCTTGGTAATATAAGTTTCCTCTATGTCTTTTCATGGCTTGATAGCTCATTTCTTTTTAGTGAGGAATAATATTCCATTGTCTGGTTATCCTGGTTGCTGACATCCACTACTGAAGGGCATCTTGGTTGCTTCTATGTTTTGGCAATTATAAATAGAGCTGCTGTAAACATCTGTGTGCAGGTTTTTGTGTAGACATGTTTTCAACTCATTTGAGTATGTACTCAGGAACATGAGTGTTGGATATCATGCTAAGAGTATGTTTAATTTTATAAGAAACTGCCAAACTGTCTTCTAAAGTGACTACTATCACTTTGCTTTCCTACCGGCAATGAATAAGAGTTCCTATTGTTCCACATCCTTGCCAACATTTGATGTTGTCAGTGTTCTGGATTTGGGCCATACTAATAGGTATGTCAGTTCACTTCAGTTGCTCAGTCGTGTCCGACTCTTTGCGACCCCATGAATCACAGCACGCCCATCACCAACTCCCGGAGTTCGCTCAAACTCACGTCCATCGAGTCGGTGATGCCATCCAGCCATCTCATCCTCTGTCGTCCCCTTCTCTTCCTGCCCCCAATCCCTCCCAGATCAGGGTCTTTTCCAATGAGTCAACTCTTCGCATGAGGTGGCCAAAGTACTAGAGTTTCAGCTTTAGCATCATTCCTTCCAAAGAAATCCCAGGGCTGATCTCCTTCAGAATGGACTGGTTGGATCTCTTTGCAGTCCAAGGGACTCTCAAGAGTGTTCTCCAACACCACAGTTCAAAAGCATCAATTCTTTGGCGCTCAGCCTTCTTCACAGTCCAACTCTCACATCCATACATGACCACAGGAAAAACCATAGCCTTGACTAGACGGACCTTTGTTGGCAAAGTAATGTCTTTGCTTTTGAATATGCTATCTAGGTTGGTCATAACTTTCCTTCCAAGGAGTAAGTGTCTTTTAATTTCATGGCTGCAGTCACCATCTGCATAGTAGTATCTCATTGTTTTAATTTGTATTTCCCTAATGACATATGATGCAAAGCACCTTTTAATATGCTTATTTGCCATCTCTGTATCTTCTTTGGTGAGATATCTGTTCAGATTTTCTGCTCATTTTTAGAAATCAAGTTGTTAATTTTCTTACTGAATCTAAAACTCTTTTAAAACAGTCACTGAGACAAGTCCCAATCCTTACCAACTATCAACAAGATTCTGCTCCCGTCTATCTTATTTATGCGTTTGTCATGGGTTTTTTTTTTAAGTTTCTATTCTGCTCTTTCAGTTCCTTGAATGTGCCCAGTCCCCTCATCATGACTACACCCTCTGCCTGCATCATTCATTTCATGTGCTCTTTAATAGTTCTGCTGAAGCATGATTTCCTTAGGAAGTTTCCCCACACAAGGTTGGGTCTCTTGATACACACTTTCAGAGCCACATGAGAGCCTGATCACAAGTGTGATTAAATGTTTAACACCTCTCTCTCTCACAATTTTCCCCCACTGTTGTGTACTTAGTATTCAACATTATGTCTGGCACAAGGTAGATGCTCAATCAACATCTGTTAAATTAACATTTGAGGACTGATGGAAAAAATTTACACAGTCCTCTTTTCTGCTTGTAAAGTTTAGAATGTTAGCTAGACAATCCAGCTGTATAACTTGGAAGATAAGATAGCCTTTTATTAAGGTTGAGGTCAATCTGTTCCCTTTTTTCATAATCAAACGGGAATAATAACTCCCCAAATAAAGACAAGAATTATTAATGTTTATAAAATAGCCAATTAATTTATAAAACATTTTGGGAGACTTTATAAATCTGAAATGGTATTTGGGCTTTGGTCCTTGAGTGGGTAATTAATGCCTTGTGGTATATTTTAGAAAATTTAAGGTTTTCTTAAATTTCACGGGTTTCTTAAGAGTAAAAAATATAGTAGCTCAAATTAAGTGCTTTTTTGGTCAGTCCTTATGTGGTTTATTATTTACCATTACATAATAAACCAAGGGAATAATCTAATAAATGAGTATTTTAGAGAAAGCGAGTTCGATCTTTGATGAAAACATCAATTTATATATTAATTTTTAATGAAAATATTTACCATAGAAATAATTATGCCACCTAGAATTTTGGAAATCTAGTTCCTATTTGTAATTTTGCTCTAAAACAGGTTTTGTGGAGTGAATGTTTTCTCTTTTAGGCTTTTATCATAATAATTGGAGAAATTTATTATCCTGTCTTTTCCTGAAAAACGGTGATATTTCTGATCTTGTTTCCAACCATAACTCAATCACCTGACCATCTAGTTTAGTGATCTAATTTAATATTATACATGATATGAGGTATGATGGGGCAAAACTAAGCTGTATTCTGCTGCATAGCAAATGTGACATAATACTTTTACATTATTTTTGTGTTTTTAGTAGTTTACTGATCATTAATTATTATTCTTAAAATGACAAGCGCATTTAACCTTATTCTAAAAAATACTGAAATTTAAACACAAGTTAGGCATGGAATTACACATTGATAACAGAAAAGAACAACTGATCATGCTGAAGATTAGTATAAAAGTGGCAGCTTTTAATCAAAATTGTATTGGATAAGTTTTCCAGCTGTGACCCTACATATTAAAAATTATGAAAAAAATAAATATGTGAGGACTTTAATGTCATACTGACTCATGAATAAAAGGTGCTTATTGAGTGCATCCTTGGGCAAGGTCCTGTGCACAGGTCCCATTGGGTCATGAAGGATAGTCAGCCTCAAGAGATCCGCTTAAGGAAACATTGAGAATCTATAGAAAAGACCTCTCTGATGGCTTCTGCATTATTTGGATTACTCAAAGAAAAGACACTGGCAAAGCAAGTTAAAATAGGTATTTTATTGAGAAACTTGCTGTCAGTGAGCAAGTAAAAGTTACAAATATTTTTATTTAATAAAACTAGCATATCCTTAATTCTAAAAACATCTCTTAAAAACTTCCATTATCTGAAACTGCAGATCTTTCTGAGTCAGGGTTTTCTTTTAGTGCTTCCATGGAAAAAGATGCTTCCAATTCCCTTCATGCAAATAACATGTGTAATATGACTTGTTCACAAGCAAAACAAATTCCCCACTTGAGTTTGTGTTGCTTGCATGCATATGAATTAGTATCTTTATTGCTATCACTCTAAGTCTCCTGGTACAGCAGTGAGGCTTTATGCTTACTCCTGAGCATTCTGAGAGTTATTATGTAGTCATTAAAAAAAAAAGTTACGTAGCAAGATAGTTCTGCTGAAAACCCCATTCCCTTATTAAACTTAAAATTGGTATAGATTAATACTACACATTAATGTGTAATTTACTCGTTAAATACCCTAGGCTTCCATGCAGGGTTTTTTTTTTTTTTTTTTTTGGTTACATTTTGTTGCATTAAAAAGGCAGTGATTTAACCCTATAAATTATTTTCTAAATGGCCTTTACATATGACACTAAAAAGTATGAGACAAATAAATATTTGAAACAGTTTTCAATAAGTTAAACCAGTACTGACACCTAGCAGTTAAGTAGAGGTTCAAAGGTCATGCGAATAGATGTCTCTTTAATTGACCGAAGGTAAAGCTTATCTGAGGGCAACATTTAATAATTTTCAAATGTATAAATTTTTATACATGGATATTTAAAACTAAATTGTATATGTAACAGTAGGATGTTAGGTAAAGAATTTAAAAATCTCGACTTGAATTACATAGTTTCTCTTCTTTTTAACTGCAGGGAAAAGGTATAGGGTTATCCTTCTGCTCTGAGATGCTTTGTGCAAACACCAGAAATGATATTTCACATGGCAATAATTTTGTTGGCAAATTTAAATGCATCTGCTCAAATTATTATTTTTAGTACAAAAGTTAAAGATTAGAATACACTTCTGTTGATGGATTTTAGAGATAATAATATTTATGGAGGTTTTTATTCCCCTCCTAATGGCACAGATTACTATTTTGGATAGCAAAGCAAGAGAAGATGAACCTTAAAAAAAAAAGTGCTTCTAGTTTTTAATGAGTACTATTTGCCGAGGAAAGGGGAAAAATAGAATAAGAAGGCCTCTCATTACAATCATTAAACTTCTTTTAGGAAATGCTATCAATAAGTGCAAAATGGTCATAATTTAAGGACCATATCCCCCCAGCAGCACACCTGCCAAATTTGGCAATTTAAAAGAATAGTAAATTGGATGTTGATTTTGAAATTATAGCACACAGTTGAAGAAGCAATGTTTTAAAATGTTGACATAATTATAGTAATTACTATATTCATTATCAGAACTTTAAATTTTGATTTGGTTCTCTTTTTTCTAAGTCAGTTTTCTGTGTGTTACACATACACGTAAAATCACAGAATATTAGCATGGAGTGGGAACATGTCAATTTTTACAGAGAGGCAACTGAGGCTCAGAAACGTGGTGATTTGCCAAAGGTCCCACAGCTAATAAGTAACAGATCTGAGGCTAAAGTATGACTCCATGTGGGCTTGTCTCCTTCATAACTTAGGTCTTAGGGGATGGGGATGAATGCTCAATTTCTTTGTATCTTTCCTGCTGGGGAATGTCCGCATTAATAGTGGGAGGACTCTGTTTAGGACTCTTCTGAAGAAATCTATAAAACAAGTACTCATCCCGAAATTCATATTCATTGGTGATATGCTGGATGACTCCCCCTTGCACCAGTCTATCTCCGTATATCACAGCTTCCCCACGGTCAGAGGCGAGGCCAACTTCAATGAGCCAGTTCACCAAGTCACAGCCACAGAAGGTCCCGGCAGAAGTCTTTGCACCACACCTGTATGTCAAAGGAATGATTCACCCATGTGTTCTGTAAATCTGGTATCAGAACTGCATGATGGAAGACAAGCCAGGAAAAACAGGAGACAGGGAAAGACAGCATGATAGTTAAGAGGTGACAGGGATGAAACTATTCTGAATATAAAGGGTTTGTTAAATCGCCTAACCCTAGAAAGATCTACCAGAGGAAAACAAAATATGCCATGCTTGTGAAAACAGAAACACTTAATGACTTAGATAATGTAACTGCATCAACAGAGAAATACTCTTTTTATAGTAGATGGTCTTTTATGATCAGATGAGTTCTGTAGATACCTATTACATATTTTATAAGTTATACTCTTAGTTAAAATACATAATTGTTTCAGGAACATTAAATAATATTTTTGAAAGTTCTCCCATGGATGGAGGAGCCTGGAAGGCTACAGTCCATAGGGTCGCTAAGAGTCAGACACGACTGAGCGACTTCACTTTCACTTTTCACTTTCATGCATTGGAGAAGGAAATGGCAACCCACTCCAGTGTTCTTGCCTGGAGAATCCCAGGGACGGGGGAGCCTGGTGGGCTGCTGTCTATGGGGTCACACAGAGTCAGACACGACTGAAGTGACTTAGCAGCAGCAGCAGCAGCAAAAAGTGACAATTTTTACTAAGTTACTCAAATCAAACCTTAATATTTTCTGCTTATCACAGTGCCCACAAATAGCCTTCATGTCCTGAGCAAAATAATCTTATTGATATGATAGGAATTTGTTGCCTTATGAAGCAGGGAAAGGATAAGTGAGATCTGTCTTGCTATAAATATAAGATTTTTTTTCATAGTTGTTGACTCTATTCCCCACACTGTACATTTCATCCCTGTGATTCATTTATTTTGCAACTGGGAGTTTGTACTTCTTAATCTCCCTCACCTACTTTCTTCCCTTCACCCTTCTCCCCTCTGGCAACCACTTGTTGTCTGTATCTATGACTGTTGTTTTGTAATGCTTGCTCATTTGTTTTGTTTTTTTAGTTTCCACATATAAGTGAAATCAAACAGTATTTATCTTTCTCTATCTGACTTATTTCACTTTGCATAATGCCCTCCATGTTGTCACAATGGCAAGATTTCATTCCTCATTTGTGGCTGGGTTATATTCTATTGTGTATATATATATATACACTATATATATTCACACACACACACAATATCTTCTTTATCAATTCTACTGAGGGACACAGGTTTGTTTGTTGTTTTTTTTTTAATATCTTGGCTATTGTAAATAATACAGCAGTGGACAAAGGAGTGCACATTCCTTTTCTAATTAGTGTTTTTAATTTTGGGGGGGTAAATACACAGAAGTGGAATTGCTGGATCATATGGCAGTTCTATTTTTAATTTTTGGAGGAATTTCCATAAGATTTCTCAGATTATTTTTAATTTTTAAATTATAAACCTACTTCTTAATTATTTAAATTTTGTCTTCCTAATGCAAATACATGAATCTGTCCACAAGCATTAGTCAAGCTGTAAAACCTAAAGTGCTTGACAATAGGAAAACAGTGGCTGAAAAATCAAGATGAAATGAGAAACAGGTGACAAAAACTTTTAAAACATTTAATCATGAATATAAATTAGCATTTCATATAAAAATTAAAAAGTTAATACACATGAAACAATTTCTCAAGTACATAAATATTATTGTAACATCAGTATTTTACTTAGTAATAGGATATCTTAATTTATGCTTTGCAATGACAAACATCACTTTGAACAAAAGCCTGAATATTACATCCCAAGTCTGAGCCTTCTTCCTGCTTGTTGATTTTAAATGTATAGCCCTACACCTTCTAATCCGGACACCAGCTGCTTCATATTTGCTTCTGAGGACTGATCAGGCAGTACAACTGCAGTCTAGGAAGTTGTGCAGAGTGACAGAGGACTGGAGCCAGCCTGTGCCCGTTCACCATCTGGGACGGAGGCAGCCTGGCAGCCCTGCAAATGGCAAGAGCTATGCTTGCTAACAGTCAGCAGTCAGAGTGGGCCTGGTGGAGCTAACACAGAGTTCCCTCTCTCAATTTGAAAAAGCAATTTTAAATTGTTGAAACTATCCATAGATTGTACTTTGAAATCATTGTGTTTGACCCTTTAGGGGTGGGAAACTCATTTTTCTTCATAGCTTACCATTCCCAGAAACTAGGCTAGGCCCATTACATAGATTTTGTTATCTAATGCAAACAACCCCCAAGAGCTAGATATTTTAAAGAGGAAGAGAATTAAGGTTTGGAGAACTGAACTTGCCCAATGTCACACAGCTAGTAATCTCCCACAAAGTGACAGATCCAGGCACTGAGGTTTAGTGTTGGTCTCCACCCAGTGAATCCCCTTTCTACTAGCTGAATCAGGATACCTTCTGGTTCTAATGAAATACAGGGGCAGAATATATGTAAATAAATTATCCTGAATGGTAATTTTCATAGATTTTCAACTTTTCAGTTACAGAAAAAAAAGTATTAGCTTCTTTATATCATGTTCTGTTCTTTTCCTGTTTTTCGACAACCAAATATATTGGCACTAGAACATTTGCTTATTCTTTCCTGCTGTATACTCCATGCCTGAGGATTAGAAGAATAAATATGATGTCAAAGACTAAAGATTAGGACTTGAGGTCAAAAAATAAGCAGCAGAATTAATTAAAAGACAGAAATTTCACTTTACTTTCTTGATAATATCATTAGTACTATGAAGTAGCATATTACTAGCATATCCTTAGGAGATAGGGAATATAAAATCACTTCTAAATACAAAATTCAAAGTTTCGTGAGAGATATTAATGGCCAGCATGAACTGAGTGTTAATATTCTGCTATATTTTGGTTCATTCTAAAGTTTCCATATTTTATATGGAAATCATAAATGGCATTTAAAAATGTAAAAATTAAAGTTATATGGCTTTTATAAATGCTGTTTCTTAAACTATAAACTGACCTATAGCTATTTTAACTTTTATGTGTATATGTGTTATTGAAAATAACAAAGTTAGTTACAAGCATGTTAGCCTATCACAAACCAAAATTAATCATCTAATATATAATTATCTAGAACCTGTACTTACCTTCTTTCCTTCACAATGTTTTGGATACAGAGGTCACGGTGATAATGGATAAATTGTTGACAGGTCATTTTTATTTCCTCAGGAACAGAAGAATCCTTATTTTCTGCTGTTTCTTTACTGTTCCATAGGAATTCAAGTCTGAAAACCAAAAATTTTAGGATGAAATTTTTTAGGAAAGAAAAGCCCTGAGAGAGCTCCTTCTTGCTTATCACTCCGTCAATATGGCTGTTCCAAAGCTATCATTCACCACAGCTGTCATTTACAACACCCAGACATCTTAGTCTCTGAAGCAGAAATATATTTAACCTGCATTTAGTTTCCTGTTCAGAGCAGGCTTGGGCAGAAGACTTGAACATTTTATAAACCCTCTAGACATGTTTGAACTATTTCAGGATCTACCAAAAAATGAAGTTCCTTATTCTACATTCTGTAGTTTTAAAATGCAAAAATAATATACAGCGATCAAGCGATTTAATTTAATTTAAATTTTAATTTACCAGAGAGACAAATAATGGGATATAGAGTAAAGAACAATTCTCTTTTGCCAACCCAGACAGCAGATCTGTTGACTCTCTTAAATGATCCACATCATGAAGCTAATGACTAAGCGCAGTGACTTTCCTATTACGCCTTCTTCTTTCTTCAAAGCATTGTGACCAACCCTAGCAGCTACATTTCAATAATGATGATGGAAAAAAGGAGAAGAACAGGAACCATTTACTGGGCACTTTTATATAGCCTATAAGATAAGTTCCACTAGCACTTCTAGTTTCTATTAATTTTGACTTTGAAAACAAACAAGGAAGTACAAAATTTCTCCCCCATCCCCACTTCCTCCTACCACGAAGGTGAAGTGTTCCCACTTCATTATTTTTCACAAAGAAATTCCTGACCTGAATTCAAGAAACTCTTCACCAAGCCAGTTTTAAAAAATGAAATTTAAAAAGAAGAAAACTTGAGTTTTCTATAAATTGTCAGTGTAATAGAAAAATCCTGTTGTCAAAGGAGAAAGACAACCAAATATAGACCTTTGGGAGCATACCGCCTCTTATTTCCATTTGCAAATACATTTTCAAGTTTCATTTTATTTTATATAGTTAATGGCATAGACAGAAGTCAGTTTTCATCAATTCCTATTAAAATGCAAATTACAATGTTGGATTATTGACAGCTCTTCTGACATTTTCCCTGCAGTTATATATAACAAATATGTGAATCAACAGAAAACCTTTCTATGGTGCTTAGGTTAACCATTCTGTAGTCTCCTAGAAGTTTCTAAAGGCTTAATTAAACATTTAAGTATCTTAATAAATGGCTTTGTCATTACCTTTACAGTTATAGCTTTATTTCAAAACTAAAATTACCTTCTTTTGAAAGGTAGGATGATTAAATGTTTGTCCAATCCAAAGATGCCAAAGGAAATAAACCCCTATGGAAGGAAAAAAAGGTTATTATTTTATGAGCTCTACAATAAAAGTTTAAGACAGAAATGAAAAACTTTAGTGCTTGGGGAAGTAAACCTCTGGTGATTAGAGCAACATTTTAAATAGAACACACAGGCAGACTCTATAAAGTTCAGTGCCTGATGGCAGGTACAGTTGACTCTATATCCACAGGTTCTGCATCTATGGGTTCAACCTACTGTGGGTCAAAAATATTTGGGGAAAGAAGTTCCACAAATTTCCAGAGAGCAAAAGTTGAATTTGCTGTGTACTGACAACTATTTACATAGCACTACATTGTATTAGGTGTTATAAGTAACTTAGAGATGATTTAAAGTAAATGGGAGGATGTACATAGGTTGTATGCGAATACTATGCCATTTTATATGAGGGACTTGAGCATCCATGGATTTTGGTACCTAAGGGTGTGTCCTGGTGCCAAGCCCCCTCGGATACTGAGGGATGGTTTTATGGTATTTGGCTGCCTCTTCCCAATCATCTTTCCTGCTAATTATGATGGGTGATATGAGTCCTGGGCAACCACACTAGCAAGCTAGCTTACTGGAGAAAAATGAAAACATTTAAGGGCTGTGGATCTTTTTGCCCCTTTCTGAAAAGAAAAGAAAATATCTCCCATTATGCTTAAGTACTTCTTTATTATTTTTCTGTTAAAACTTCAGAGACAATAGAATTAACAAGTGCTATAGTGTCTGATTAAAATGAAGTAACTGAACAAAAGTTATGTGAAATGAAATTGGCTACTGCTTAGGGAAAGAGTTTGAAGAATTTGGGCATAATGAGGCAAACTAGCACCAGCTATTAGCCACACAGCAGGACGATCAGGACTGCCTGGGAAGTTGGGAGGCTGGGAACTGCCATCTGTCAGGCACAGCAGGGTAAGGATCCTCGTGCAGGTTGGCGTGGGCGAGATGAAGAATGCAGTGACATGAAGAATCTGTCTGTCTGCACTTCACATTATACACTACCAGAAAGGAATGATCCTACTACCACACCTCCCCAGGAGGAAAATGGAGTGGGAGCAGGTTTTGTATCTCTCTCCCTTCTTTGAAGCACTTCAACCATAAGTTGTGGGGGCCACATTTCAAACGCAACATTCCTGGCAGTAGCTTCTGTTTGTGAAGCTCTGTGAGTCCCAGTCCTGGAATGGCTCAGCTTGGAGTGGGCTTTCTGAATGCAAGATACTGAGTAAGACTATGATTTTTCAACCTAGTATTTTATAGTTCAGACTGTAAATAGTACCACAGTGAGGTGGACATCAAGGAGTCCTTGGCATGCTCATGTCTGACTATAATAAATGGATAGGTCACTCGTCTGTCTAAATATGCATGTTATATACTAATACATGTTAACTAAGTCATATGGCCAATTATTTCAGGTTTAATAAGCAAACCCAGTGATTTCAAGTACTGTATTTTTTCAACCTGATACTTAATCTGGGGACTAATATTTTCTAATTAAAAAGCAAGGGATTGAAGTGGAATAAAAATGTCTAGTTTTCACATAAAAATATTTTCCCAGTATGCAAAATACCATTTATTCTTTTTTTAAATATTTACTTATTTATTTATATTTGGCTGCTCTGGGTGTTCTTTGCTACACAGAGGCTTTCTCTAACTGTGGTGAGCAGGGGCTACTCTGTAGTTCTAGGGCTGTAGTTCTACTCTGTGGTTCTAGGGCTTCTCACTGCAGTGGTTTTTCTTCTCGCAGAGCCCAAGCTCTAGGGCATGTGGGCTTAGCTGCCCTGATGTATGTGGGATCTTCCCGGACCAGGGATCAAACCCGTGTCCCCTGCACTGGCAGGCATATTCTCAACCACTACACCACCAAGGACACCTTCATTTATTCTTAAATCTTCAATGGAATTTTAATTTCTAATTTTTAAACTAGGGGGTAAGAGTCTACTTCACAGATATTATTGTGATGTTTAAATTAAATAATTAATGTAAAATGCTTAAAATGTTTGGCATATGGTACACTCTGAGGGAATCGTATCTACTATCCTTGGTCAAATTTTATTTATATGCCGCATGATTTTTTAAAAGAGAATATAAGTACCTATAGTTCAAGAAACAACAAAATGTAAATGAAATGTTGTGCATTTAAATAAGTGACTAAACTAAAGGCTCAAAGAAGTTAAGTCATTTTCCCAAAGTAACTTCTTAAGGCTACAATGAAGTTTAAAAAGAACTTGGAACATCTTGTCCCTGCTTAAATTACCATCCTTTATCTCAAAACCAAAGCAAAAAACTATTTGGTATTTCTGACTGAAACACTCAGTGTGCATTCTGATGACTTTAACCAATATAATAATTCATCTCTACTAGGAGATAGGCAGCAGCTGTCAGCTGTCACGCATACCAGCAGCTGGCAAACAAACGAAACCCTTTTGATTTAGAAGAAAACAACAACATCCGTACTACCACCTCCTAATCAAACCATCCAGGAAAACAGAAACTCCTCAACGTTCTCAGTAAATAAATACCTGGCCAAAGTTAAACACAGCACAGAAAAACTGTAATTCAACATATAGTCTCCCAGGCTCTTGGTTGAATAGCCACCATAAACAACTGGAAAGATTCTGTAAAGGAAGGAGAAAATAGGACTTTAAAATGAAGCAAGCTGATCATTTCTCTCTATCCAGAACATAGTACAATAATTTATCTACTTAATAATTAGGAAGAAAAGGACTAAAGGGAAAAACACCCAAGAGAATACAGAGGCTTTGTCTTTCAAACACGAGGTTTAAACCTCTCTTCTTGACAGGTGTCATTCAAACAGCATCTATTCTGATCAGATTTGAAGAAAGAAGACATGAGCCATAATACAGAAGCTTACATAATACATCAGGACTTCAACTAGCCTAAGACAGGTCTGATTTTAAAATTAGTTTTACACAGGGAAAACAATCACATCACCGAGCAGCAATTCTTGGCACCATTTCTTAATTTTTGATTTTTGTTCTTAAACAGCAGCTAAAATGGTGCTGGCTGATACGATTCTATGTAACAAGCATTGCAGTGTGGAAAGTGTAAGAGAGTTTCTTCATAGGTTACATGGTCCATTGCCTATCACTAGGCTAGTTATACTTGAACCATCACAAAGAATTATATAATAACTAGTAATTCACAAAAGAAGACTTTGTAGAACTAATTTTTAAAAATGCTTTGATAATCAAATGCATTTTAAAATGAAGTGCTATATTTCACTTATAAAATTATCAAGTAAAAAATTTGTAATAGTCAATGTTGGTGAGAGTACTTTACAAACCTATACTACTCCTTTGGAAAACAACTTAATAGAATGCATCCAAAGACACAAAAATATTTATGCTATTTAATCCAGGTTTTCCAACTTTTGAGAATCTATGATAAGGAAATATACTGCATTGAGATGTTTATTGGTGAATTCTAAAAATCTAGGAACAATCCATAAGAAAATGATTGAGTGAATTGTAATGCATATCCTCTATAGTTTATTGAGGAGCTATTTAAAGTAACAATTAGAACACTTTTGCAGCAACATGAAAATGTTTGATATAAGTCACAAAGCAGGACATAAATCTGTATGTATTATTAGAACCATGAAAACTATATTAAAAAAGGGAAGGTAATAGTATGATGGATATTTTTCCTCTTTTCTCTATGGTATCCATTGTATGAAGTCCTTGTATTATTTTCATAATGTAAAATTATTTTTAAAAGTTTATTTGTCTGAGGACTGTCTTCTGAGAGACCATGTAGACATTTATCTACTGAAGTCAGTCAAGGAATAACTTAGGACTAAGTAGCCATGTATACATCACAGACATAACTGGTTTTACTCCAAATTCTAGGTTCAGAGCATAGGATGAGTAAGTATTCAAAGCAAAATGAGTTACTGAAGCACGTAAGCAACAGAGTAATGTGAATTACTCATTCTTCTTCCTCCCAAAACATTAGCTCACGATTAGGAGATGCTAGTGCTGCAACTCCCCTGGGAAGGAGCAACCAAGTTTCTCCCAGATGCCTGGAAAAAACCTTTGTCAAACATTTAAAGAAATGGCTCCCAGACAAAATCAAAAGAAACATTTACAGCAAACAGGCCAATAATGAGAAGTAAACACAGCAACACATGTCGAGTCAGTTGCTGGTCTCCACTGTGTAGATACTGCTCCTCTTCCTGGGCTAATATGCAGCTCTGGGAGTTACAGCGACTCACACAATGTTCATCTATAAAACAGTAAGCACAACAATTTGTAATCAGAGCTTTTTATTTGAATGCATTTTAAATTCATAATGACTTCCTAAGCAAACCACTACATATGCACATTCTCAGCTCAGAATCAGTATATTATTTTAGATGAAGTCTAAAGAAGGCTCCTTCGTGTTGTTTTAGGAGAGTTCTACTTGTAGAGTGTTTTTATCCAAAAAATACAAATAGATGCAATAGTTCCCTTCTACATTATTCGACAGTGTAACACACACACATGCGCACACAAATTTTTAAGGCTAATTTAAAAACAAGTTTCTCCTGTTATATAAATCTACCTCTTGGTATGAATATCCTATATTGGCTAATAGCAAAGCAAATTTACCACTTGCCTTTCATAAAAAGTTTAGAATTTGCTTAGAAAAGATCTTTACGGAACCAAATAAAAAATATTATACACTTTGTTCTGTTTGCATATGGAAGCAAGTCCAAATCATAAGCGTGACTTTTCTTTGGCCAAAAAGAGAAGTGAGAAGTCTTTCACAAGAAACCTTTATTCTGTTACCTCAGCTCCCCTATATCAATGGCATCAAAAGTAGGAGAAAACATTTTTACAAAACAGATGCTAGTCTAACATACAGTCTATTACAAAAAGTCAGGGCTTAAAAAACACCATTTTACAGCCCTTACCTTCAAGCTTACAAAAACTGTATTTCCTAAAGCCTCTTTTTAGAAAAGAACATATACAAGCATTAAACATAGTATGACATAATAGTAATAGCCTGGATGAAAGTTCACACAAAATAAAGGTTAATAGCAAAAAGAAAGTAGGCTGCCGAACTGTTTATATAGTATGATCCTGTTTTATAACAGTTATTTGTGTATATCTTGGTGTTGAAAAATTCTAGCCATGTATATAATAAACTTGGTCTTAAAATATTATGTACAAATATGATAAAAATGCATAAAACCCATTTTACTATCTTTTATCTGCATTTTTACATATTGCAATATTTGTTTTCATAAAATATGATCAGAAAATCTAAGAAGTTCCTATATTAAACAGGTTTTTTCAGGAATCAGCATATTAATGGAGAAATGATATAAGCAAATTGTAACAGGATTCTGGGGGGGAAAACCCTCCACCTGAGGTTGATGAGTCAAATCACATGTTGAATTTGTCAATGGACCTTACTATTAGGTATATTGTGTAGGAAGGAAAAAGTAAGGAGTAAAGCCTTGGGAATTCTGATGTAAAGAAATATTAGCTTTAGAAAAGGGGCACACAAGTAACTTGAAACACCTGTAACTGGATACCAAGAGAGGTTTCCTGCTGAATGGAAGTGAAGGCTCAATATCTGCCCGAACAATAATACAACAACTGCTGCTGCTACTATGCTTATCTTTAAGTTTTTATTTATTTATTTTTGGCCGCACTGCACAGCTTGTGGGATCTTCCCCAACCAGGGATTGAACCTGGGCCACCATAGGGAATGGCCAGAATTCTAACCACTAGGTCACCAGGGAAGTCCCTGTTTCCACGTTTAATAAGCATTTCGTTTGTACATTACTCACTGTGCTAAGTGATTAGCATGCATCATTTCTTATTATATTTGCAACATTTTTAAAATATAAAAACATTTGGCAGCAAAACAGCTGACATGCTCCATCATAAAGAGGACTTTGTGGGGTTTCTTTCTCTACTTTGATTTTTAAAAATAGGCATAACTGACTGAAGGTACATTGCAATTTACATATATTCAGTTGTTTTAAATAATTTGAAATTCAGACCATAAATGTGATTCAGTCTGTTTATTAGTCTATACGTCAAAAGGTTATTACTTTTAAAGATTTTTATTATTTTATAAGAAAGGGCATATTTTAAAGCATATGGATTCAAAATGTAATTAAGCACTAACTAATTAGTCTTGGCCCTGGGGGAATGGAGTGGGGAAAAGTCTCAGCTTCTAAAATGAGATGCCAAAGAGAAAATAATGATCCTTAGGGCAAACTTCTTGGAATTACTACTCGGGTTAAATTTACTGGAGAATTTCCATGCAAATAAAAAAAATAATAAATACCCTATCTGTGCACAATTATTGTATTATTTGCACTTTCTTCCATCTTATGAGAATATTCTCAAACAGTGTAGCTTCTATAGAAATTCTATGTAGAGTTCTTTTAAGGCATAAGATTAAAAAATCGTTTGTTCCTTAGGCTCATCCTCATAGCCTAGAGGCACTTACTTTTCTCAAATGAAGGAGTCACAGACCCACTGGTGGTTATGTCTGCTACTGGCTCCGTGGATGGGCAGCATAATTCACCATTTCCCATAGAGCAGGAGCAGCAACCTATATAGATAAAATATAGGTTGTGATGGGAGAGTCCAATCACAAAAAAATGGACAATGTAAAGAGATGCCAAATAAAACAACCCCCCCCCCCAAAAAAAAACAAATCCCCGAATTCATTTATATACACACAGAGATTTTCCATACAGCCTCAATGTATGGGTAACTATCAAAAAGTATTTAAATGTGCTTATGTATAAATTAACATTTAAGGAGTGTCAGACAAAGGATCAGCCCCTTTACATAATGCCTCTTCTTTGTATAAGACAAAGAAAATGTTTTTGTTTGTTCTCCAGCTGTTATCTTTGGAACACCAGGGAATTCCCATAATTAATTAAATTTTTTTAAGGAAGACGTTTTTATCCATGCTATGTTATTAGTTTCCAGTGTGTTTTGGGAAATAAGAATTTGACCACTTTCCTAAAATACAGCTTTGATTTCACTACTCCTTGGATGAATTCTAGTTTGACACAGAATTCATCCAAACCCTCTTCTCTTCTAAGTTTAGCTCAAAACTCACTTCTTTCAAGAACATGTCTTCTACCAGTTTAGAAGATGCAGTAAAAGCAATTGTATTCTTTTTTATTTTTAGATATATGCTGCTGAAACTCTCTTGCTGGTTTTTAGGTAGATTGGTTTATAGAAGTCACACTGAGACACCTACCATAGAGCTGTAATTTTACTCTGTATATTCAGAGAACTGCATAGTGTCCTTTAAAACATCACACTCAGACATGGACACGGTGCTCCTTGATATGGATTGTAATAGAATAACTTCAGTGATAAACTGTATTAGAGCTTAATGTACTAAAAAGCTTAATTCATAGGCTGAAACGTTCACTGATAATACGCTCTAATTTTTCAGTAGTGTCATTAAAAATAAAAAAAAGATTTCAAAGTATAAAAACAATCATCTATAATAAAACTATTACAAATGTCTTTCTAAATTTAAGATAATGATGCCACAGAATAATTGAAAAAGAAAAGAAAACATCTGGCTCTGCCTCTTATCTTCAGAACTTGAAGGCTTAAATCCACTAAGATAAATTGTTAACAAAACAGATATAAAGCCAGCCCATTCCAAGGACATATGTGTAGGGAACATACACATATAGCAGTTTTCCCCTTCAAACATGAGCCTTCTTATTTATGTGTGTGTGTGTGTGTGTGTTTGTTGCTCAGTAATACACCACACTTATTATCTTTTCATTCTACCCTTTGACCTCCTTCATAGAGCATTTCTCCTATGCTCTACTCCCCACCTCTGGCAACTATCAATCCTGTTCTCAGTATCTATGAGCTTTCCCCACCCTGCAAAGATTCCACATATAAGAGAGATGATATTGCCTTCTCTTTTATTAACTGAACCTTTGATCTCATATTAAAGTAGGTTAATTTTCCTTTCAATTATAATTCCATACTTATAAGCAAGTCACGTGTCTCTGACAAATGTGTAGCGAGGGGCAGAGGGGAGTGAACTATTTTGGATTCTGAGATTAGGGGAGGCCAGGCTGGACATCTAATGTGCTATGTATTAATACTATTAGCAAAGCAGAAAAGAGCAGACCGTAGGGAAGGAAAATAACCAGACAGGTTTAAAAACCCTTTTCCTAGGAACATGGGTGAATAGGCAAATAAACAAGAACTTTGCCTTAGCAATTTTCAGGCAGCTTCAGAAAATCACGTCATAGCTTATCAGCCCATCCATCTATCCATTCATCTAACAAATATTACTAAACATATATAGGAAACCTGACACCATGCTAGGTGCTGAGGCTACAATGGTGGGCAAGTCAGTCACAGCACTTATAGTCTAGTGGGTTATACTGATAATTTAAAAAGCAATTATAAAGCAGTGAGGTAAGAGGAGAGGTATAAACATCACAGAAGGTTTTCTATTGAGATAAGCCATAACTGTCTTCTGATTCTCTACTTATTTATACAAAAGGTGCCAGCTAGTTATCCTGCTGGAGGTGATGATGACAGGGTTTAAAGAATATCTATGATACTGTTTATTTGCTATTTTTAAAGGACAGTAAAGACAGCAGCAAAAGTCTCTGGGGTTAAGACACTTAGTGTAGGAATCTCTGCACACGTTCTCAGGGCTTTGGTGGACAGTTCTAAAACACTCGCAGGAGAAGAAGACTTAGAGAGTGCTGAATGGTCTTTACAACCTATCTGAAAACATACAGTAGATTGATTTATAGGATAAACGTTTAGAGTCCACAAAGAATGCAAGGAAGGAAAGGATGCTGGGCATGTTCAGAAAAGTACTCTAGATGTCAGAGAAATGGCTTTTAAAATTTTAGTGAACACGTACACATAATCCTTAAATTTCCATTTTCAAATGGAAAATAGTCAAGAGGACTCAAAAGAATGAAATTCTGATGCTATAATCACAAAGGATCTAACAAAGAAATTAGTGAACACCACCAATAAAATGAACTAAAGGAGGCCTGATTGAAGCAGGGTTGATGTAAATCACTTGTTGGCCAAACACAGCCCTATGTAGTGGGACCCCACAGTCCTGTGTAGCAGGTGTTATCAGCATCAGATATAGAAACCAAGGCACGGGAAACTTGCCTATGACCAAATAATAAAGTTCTAGAGTCAGACTTGAACCTAGGCAGGCTGGTTCCATATCCCTGTTTCTACCCCCGGTCCTATCTCCTTCCAGTTTGGGATGATGAAAGATGGGAGGGAGGGAGGCAGGCAATATAAGCAGTGAGATTTATGGGATCCTCTTCCTTTTAAGACAGTTAAAATGAATTTTAAACCTTTTCTTTTTTCTCTTTCTTCTCTACTTATCGCTATTTACAACTAATAGTTTTAAGATCAGGTATCGCTCTACTCTACAAACTCTCTAAAAAAATAGAGGCCATCGTTTACATTTCCCAGCACAACGGTTGATGTCTATGAAATCTCTGCATGCACCAATGAATCCAAGATGCAAGCTCCATTGCTGAATTCCCTTCATGAATTGAGGCAAACCCCATACAACTGTTAGCACATTAACAATGTCACTGGTTAGGGTCATATTTTCACACAGGGACATATGTTCACTATAAATAAACATTTTAGGCTTTGCAGTCCACTGGGTGTCTGTTGAATGACTCAACTCTGCCAATACAGCATGAAAACATCCACAGACAATGCAGAAGTAAATGAGCATGTCTGTGTTTCAATAACATGTGATGGACACAAATTTGAATTTCATATAACTTTCAAGTGTCATAAAATATTTGTCTTTTAAAATTTTTCCTTCAACCCTTTAAAAACATAGAAGCTATTCTTAGGTTTGGGGCCATAAACAGGTGGCAGACTGCAGTATGCCAACTCCTAACTTTTACCATTAGCCCTGCTTCAATTAAGCCTCTTTAGTTCATTTTATTGATGGTGCTTACTTGATGCACTGTTGTTAATAAACATAGATGTTTTGTTTCCTAGAAAGAGCCTTCCCGAAGTTGTTACTCTTCTCTAAACTCTCAGGCCCAAAGAAGTCTGAGGATTAGACTTATTCTCACAGAAGATTATCCTCATAAAAGATTTATAAACAAGAATCTAATAAATGAACTTGTAAGCTCTTTCTATTATTGACTATGATTCAAGTTCCCCATTTTACAAATACTTGTGATATTGAAGATAATTCAAGGAAGTTCCCTTACACAAAACATTTAGAGTACATGCTATATAGGCATATAAAAGTTTCTTTATATTTAAGGATCATACTTGTTTCTGGGACAGAACTTGTAAAAGATTCGGGTTCATTTACTGGCACTGGACTGTCCTCGAAAGCAGTGTTTCCTGGCTCTGCTGCTTTGCGGTCCTGAGACTGGTCGAAACCTTCATAGCGTCCTGCTTGGGAGGTGCGGTTCATACACATGAGTGATATGCCAGCTATCACAATGCTGCAGAACAGGGTAACTGCTGTGATGATCATCTGTCAATGTTGCAGAGAGACGTTAGGCCACTTTTCACAATCCCAGCTTGATAATCTTAGTAGATGACTTAAGGGCACTTTTTTTGGTGGAAAATGCATTATCTCAGTAGCTATAAATGCTCTATAACAGTGGTTCTTAAAAAAGAGGAAGAGTATGGAAGGAATGTAAAGTACTTACAGAGAAATTAGGGTTTGTCTCTAATCAAATGTGATGTCTAGCTGTTCTTTTCATTATGTATCATGTCCTTGTTTACTAGTAATCTAAAGTAAGTCAAAGTGATAGTTGCTTAGTTGTGTTTGACTCTTTGTGATCCCACGAACTGCAGCCTGCCAGGCTCCTCTGTCCGTGAAATTCTTCCAGCAAGAATACTAGAGTGGGTAGCCATTCTCTTCTCCAGGGGATCTTCCTGACCTAGGGATCAAACCTGGGTCTCCCGCACTGCAGGGAGATTCTTTACTGTCTGAGCACTTATAGACTTTTTCTTCACATCAGAGTTTTTGTTTGCTGTAACACATAGCTCAAGTGTACTTTAACTAGAGACCTTATATGGTGATAACACTAAAGATAAGTAATTACAGCTAATACTTATAATCTTCAGCTTAAAAAGACATATGTGTTAGTTGCTCAGTCATGTCTGATTCTTTGTGAGTCCATGGACTGTAGCCCATCAGGTTCCAATGTCCATGGAATTCTCCAGGCAAGAATACTGGAGTGGGTTGCCATTCCCTACTCCAGGGGAATCTTTCTGACCCAGGAATCGAACCTAGGTCTCCTGCATTGCAGGGAGATTCTTTACTATCTGAGCCACCAGTGAAGCCCCAAAACAGGCTTAGGTATGTAAAATCATTTTTGTTTTTTAATTTCATTTTCTTTTTTATAGACATGTAAAAATATTTATCACATTTTGAGGTGTAAGTTAACAAAGTGACATAGGATCACCAGTGTGATAAGCAATAAGCTGGAATAAATTTTCAAAATTAATTTCAATGTAAGTATAGCAAAACACATTAAGCAGCTAAAAAGAGACATTCTCAAGAACAGAACTGTCAATAAACTCTTCTCACCTGCTCTTTTCCATAAAAGAAGGCTGAGTCAATGCTTTCTCCATTATGTTTTCCAGTTACCAAAAGAACACCAACAAGGAGAGCAGGAATCCTATAATAATGAGAGTTTAGAGAGAAAGACAGAGAGAGAGAGATGAATAGTAACTGTGTATGTGAGAACAGGTAAGCAAACAGAAAGCTACCAACTTACCCCCAGCCAGATATTATGATGATTCCAACAGGAATTTGTACCCTTTCTCTCTTTTTCAAAAGAAATAAAGAAATTGCTAGAAGGCCTAAGAATAAGAAATAGAGATTAAAAGATAGGTGATTACTCTTGATGTTGATCAGACTTCATGGAACTTTAACCAAGCTTATTTCAATACTAGTCTGTAGTTCTTGCCCTAGAATTTACTCTTTCTAAATAAAATGCTTTTCCCAATATTTTGAAGCAAGTTTTCTTAATTCAAAATCATTTGTTTTCCCTCCTACATTGCTTCTTTACTAAAATCTTCTTGTTTTATACATGAGGACTTTTTCAAAAAGCCCAAATCATTTTGTTCTTTTGATTCATGTGTTTGGAATCGAAGTATATTTGTGGGGAAAAAAAAATTTTTTAACTGGATACAGAACAATTCTAAAAATAAAAACACCCCTGTTCTGCTGTTGCTAAGAACGTATAGGTAATTCTCACAAAGGTTTGTTTTTGGAAAATTCACCAAGTCTAAATGATGGGCCTTAATATAAACTTAATACAGAAACAAATGTTTTAAACGTTTGGACAGATATTTTAAAACAAATATTTCATGAGCTTTCCTTATACTTTATACCCAATTATTTATAGAAGTAACATCTTATTTTATAAATTTTACACAGCTATAGAAGCTTCAAACTTTAGGGCTGGAAGGGACCACTGTCTTAAATTAATTCCTTCATTTTATAGCTGTGTAAACAAGGGTTTGCCCAAGCCACACAGCCAGCAGAGGGCAGAGCAAGACTAGAAACCCAGTCTTCTGACAGAAGGTTAAGTCCTTCAGCTCCGTTCAGTGTTCTAAAACTTGTCTGTTGACCCGTTCAGTTCAGTTCAGTTCAGTTGAGTCGCTCAGTCGTGTCCTACTCTTTGCGACCCCATGAATCGCAGCACACCAGGCCTCCCTGTCCATCATCAACTCCCAGAGTTCACTCAGACTCACATCCATCGAGCCAGTGATGCCATCCAGCCATCTCATTCTCTGTCGTCCCTTTCTCCTCCTGCCCCCAATCCCTCCCAGCATCAGAGTCTTTTCCAATGAGTCAACTCTTCGCATGAGGTGGCCACAGTACTGGAGTTTCAGCTTTAGCATCATTCCTTCCAAAGAACACCCAGGGCTGATCTCCTTCAGAATGAACTGGTTGGATCTCCTAGGGATCTGGAAGTTTCTATGAGAAATATGAACTCTTTTTGCTTTATTTGCGGTGGTGACCATCTTATAACCAAAGCACAGTCTCATTATTTCAGGGTTTATATCTGGTTTTATATTAAGTTTGAGGCAAGTGAAGGCCAAATGATACCACAACACAGTTCAAGTTAATGTTCTGTGGTAGTCTGAAGAGGGAAAAGCGGTGAGATAACCAGCTCATAAGCCCACACATCAAAGTAAAGGTAGGTCAAAAAAAAAACCCAAAAAAACCCAAAAAACCCTATCAGAGAAGTGAGTTCAAGCTGTGATTCAGATTAGCAAAATAAGATCCTTTGTCATGTCAGTTAATGTTGCTAACTACTTACTGAGCTTGTATTTTTGTTTAAATCTAATGAATTTGCATTGGTTTTAAAATTGTATATTAGCTATATATAATGTCCAACCAGCTGATGCAAAGAGCTGACTCACTGGAAAAGACCCTCATGTTGGGAAAGATTGAGGGCAGGAGGAGAAGGGGGTGACAGAGGATAAAATGGTTGGATGGCATCACTGACTCAATGGACATGAGTTTGAGCAAACTCTGGGAGATAGTGAAGAACAGGGAAGTCTGGAGTGCTGGGGTTCATGGGGTAACAAAGAGTTGGACACGACTTAGCAACCGAACAACAAGGAATTTATATCTAGATTTAAGATTATACAGATTAAATAACACTGTGCTATCCATAACACGAATCAACACTGAGCTCCCTGAGAATTGTTTTTCTTTATACGGAACCCACTCAGTTCTCAAGTTCAAGAGATACTATCATACCAGTGCTCCTCCCAAGGCATTTGTACCCTCTATTGTTTCAGGTTTAAGGTGCCAGGGAAACAAGCAACCAATCACAAAGGAGTGCCAACTGTGTTACAATAGTGAGGGGACTCCTGAAAATTCTAATGTTTGTCATTTTATTCCTGCCTTGTGAAAATATTGACAAATGAACAGAAGGCTCAGTCTAGGCCTGGATGTCTCACTGACGAAGCTGTGAGAGCTCGTGCCTCAATCAGCTAAACTCTTCAAGTCTTATTCTCCTCACTTGCAAAATGAAAGATTTAACTAGACTGGTGTTCCCAAAAGCAAGAAGACTGTAGGTGGCACAAAGATGAACTTTTTTTTTTTTTTTTTTTTACTAATTATGTGTTTAACACGTGCTTGAAAAAATTTTAACTGATACATAAAACCTGGGATTTTACCGAGATAAGGCTAAATTTGTAATATTAAAGTTAAAAAAATAAGTTAATTTTAAGGGGGAAAGAAAGGACACGTGGTATGCAGATATGGGAAAATTCATGAGGGTGGTTTACAAATGAGTATAACTGAAAATGGCTGAACCAAATGATTTAAAATGACCTTTTAGATTCAAAATTCTGTTATAATAATCTTAAGGTTAAAGGGCACCTTCATTGGGGTCAGGAAATTCAGAACAGTTTCTTTGGAGATTTTGGTATTCATGCTTGAAGAGAATTTCAGAGAAACTTGGGGCTTTTTGATACACTGAGCTCTTTACTGCTCTCTTATTCTCATTATAAATTTAACCTTAATAAACCTAAGTATTAGAGACCAAGTTGTTTCTTCTGTATTTGGAAATAATCTCTAGGCTCTTTTAATTTGACACCTCATGAAAACCCTCACACCATGCAAAGTGTACTTGCCTTTAAAAAACTACAAACCTCCTGTGTGCACTGAATTCATTTTGTAATTTCTCACCGCATTGTTGCTTCACTTCAAAAAGCTGTTGACTTAGATGGGTCCTGCTTTTGATCCTGAAGGCATGAAATCAAAGGCCTATTCCCTCCAGCCACTTCCCCTGCCTCCTAACAGTGGCTATAACTAGCGCAACAATTCTACAATTCCCTTTTATGTGCCATTTTACAGGTTTGCATTTGTGGTACGACTACAAATCAGCCAGACTGACTGATTCATAAACATACCAGAATGCGTGCACCCAAATTAATGTTTTCCTTCAAATGAGCAATGTGCTAAAACATTCTGAATATCCTTTTTGGAGCCAATTGAAATGAAAAATAGTTTTTTCTTACTGACTATTCTTCTATTTCCATACCCTTTTAATCACTTGTTTTTCTTGTTCTTATACTACTGCTCTTCCCTCTACTTAAAATACAATTAAATTTGTTGAGCGCCTACCACGTACCAGGCATAAACATCCATATTTAATTTAGTTCTTAAAATAATCCTGTAAGGTGCTTACACATAAGGAAACTGAGACCTCAAGTTAAGTCATTTGCTTAGGGCAGAATGAGAATTATTGTTCATTCAGTTCAGCTGGGTTCTAAGCGCCCTCTGGTACACAACTCACATCCTCATCCCCCTCTGCCCATAGCTTCTCTCTCTGCCTGCTTCCAGTGCTTGCACCCTCGATGGCTCAAAGGGGAGCTCTGGGGACTGTGGCCTAGAACCCAAGGCCCTGAGGACAAGGACATGTGACTGGAAACCATCTGAGCCCAGGTAGGAAAAAGAGTGATCACGAAACAGAACTCAGCTTTGCAGACTGCCTAGTTAGTGAGTACAACTGCCTGAGCAGGTTCCCTCATCCTGTACCACTAGACTTAAAATAGATCACTAGAAGCTGGAACCTCAAGCGATGGAGGGGAGGGCGACCCTAAATTTCTCTTCATGATCCAACTTACCTGTCCACAGGTAGGTGCTATAGAGGGAGCTGTACAATAAGACAAACACCAGAATTTGTCCAACAAAATTTTTTTCTTTAACAAAATTCCATATCATCATTCCAGCACAGACGATAGACTGAAGAAAAAAATGATAAAAAAAACCCCGAAATCAGTCATACTCACATGACTCATACTCATGTGTTTTATTCACAGCAACTGTAATTATTCATTTAAAATTATTGCTGAGCAATTAACTATTGCATCTTAGTTATACTAAAACAGTAAGTTTTATGATTAAAAACCTTTTTATACGGCACCTTTAACAATGTACATATTTAATTGAAACAGATAATGACAAGATTCTAAATCCTAAGCTTATATTTAGTAAAGGTTTACATAGAAAATGCTAAACTTCTTTCCAGTATAATTTGAGACATGCAAAGATTTAGCTAGAAAAGTAATAAGAGAGGTAAATTTTTAATAATTCAATTACTTCTATTAAAAAATGCAAAGTTATCACCAACTGTCATTACAGTTGTCTTTTAGTATCCACAGAGAATTGGTTCTAGGACCCGTCCTTATCCCCTGACAGATAGATACCAAAATCCAAGGATACTCAAGTTCCTTATACAAAATTCTATAGTATTTGCATACAACCTATGTACATCTTCCTGTATACTTAAAAAAATATTTTTTTAATTGAAGGATAATTGCTTTACAGAATTTTGTTGTTTTCTGCCAAATATCAACATGAATCAGCCATAGGTATACATATGTCCCCTCCCTCTTGAACCTCCCTCCCAACTCCCTCCCCATCCCACCTCAAAGAGGGTTGTTACATAGCCCCTGTTTGAGTTCCATGAGTTTCTGTACACTTTAAATCATCTACAGATTACTTATAATACTGAATACAATGTTAATGCTATGTAAATAGTGGTCGGCATATGGTAAATTCAAGTTTTGCTTTTTTGGAACTTTCTGGAAATTTTTTTTCTGAATATTTTCAATCTGTGGTTGGTTGATTCTGAGCATGTGAAACCTATGGATATGGAGGGCCAACTGTATTAGCTTCAACTTTATATAATGCAAGATCCAATGCAATATTTAATAAATTAGGAATAAATTAATTATGATCAAATTGCAACAACTGATTGCATTTGGTAAAAAACACTTTGATTTTATAACTGGAAAAACCCAACGAAGAAATTTTCTCCTCTATAGAAATATCAGTTCAGTCGCTCAGTCGTGTTCGACTCTTTGCGACCCCATGAATCGCAGCACGCCAGGCCTCCCTGTCCATCACCAACTCCCAGAATCCACCCAAACCCACGTCCATCGAGTTGGTGATGCCATCCAGCCATCTCACCCTCTGTCATCCCCTTCTCCTCCTGCCCTCAATCCTTCCCAGCATCAGGGTCTTTTCCAATCAGTCAGCTGTTTGCATATAATCAATGAGAAAAACATAGCTTTTTTTTTTTTTGAAAAACATAGCTTTAATTATCTGTAGGTTTACTAACCTGAGCGATGAGTAAATTAGTTGTAAGCATATGAGGAAGCTGTTTATATTTCTTGCTCAAAAGAAGAATAGCCAAAGACCAGATCTTAAAGAGAGAGTTTCAAAAGTTATTCAGGTTTCTTAATCTTTATAACTACTTATTAATTATTAATTTTTATTTTTAATTACTAATTACTTCTTAGACTCTTTAAAGAATTCTTTTATCCTGGTTCAAAAAGGAACAGCAATATTTTATTTATTTTAACCTTAGTTCCCATAAGGGTATTAAGGTAAACTAATATCCAAAGTAAAATAAAAAGCATGGGGAGAATGCCTTGACCAGGGCCATGTTCCAACTTTCCCTACCTTTGGTGGCTGGGATGGGACATAGGTTCACAGCCAACTATTCAGAAAAAGAGATTAGTGGGAGATGCAGTTATAATGCACTACCGTAAGTTTTCCCTTTTTGATTCCACCATATTGGCTCATGAGGTATCTAAATTCCAGGCTATCTTACTTCCAACAATACATGTCACCCTCCTTAAGATGAATTTTCCTGCATTCTTTACATTTAGAAGGATACATAATAGTTACCTAAATATGTTATTTGATTTCCTTCTTTCTTCTCACCACGTTGTCAATCAAAAGTTATGTTGTCTCTCCCCCCTCCACCAAACTGCCTTATCAGTGGACATAGATTTTAAGAATATGTAACAGAAGCAAAATTTCTTAAAAACTATATTAATCACGTGTATTTGTTGCCAATGTATATATTCATCCTTATCTCCTTTGACAGCAAATATTCTCTTTTTTTAAGCCAGAATACTATTTGAATTCAACAGGCACTCAATCTACAAGATACTCTAGTTGCCAAATGTATAAGTATTTAATATGGGCTAGATATATTCAAAAGTTTCATTAACATTAAATGGGTGTTTGGTCTTAATCCCAAAGGTCCCTGACAAAAACACAGTTCTACGATAGCTAGTATCTGTATAGTGATTCACCATTTGCAGAATGCTTTTTATATATATTGTCTCATGTAATCCTTAAAACAAACCATGGAAATAGGTGAAGTTATTATCTCTATTTTATAGATGAGAAAACTGAACCTTAGAGCAGTTAAGTTTACTCCACAGAGAAATACAGCTAGTCTGTGATAGGTGCATACGTGCATGCTAAGTTGCTTCAATAGTCTCTGACTCTCTGTGACCCTATGGACTGTAACCCACCAGGCTCCTCTGTCCATGGGGATTCTCCAGGCAGGAATACTGGAGTGGGTTGCCATGCCCTCCTCCAGGGGATCTTCCCGACCCAGGGATCGAACTCGTGTCTCTTATGTCTCCTGCATTGGCAGGTGGGTTCTTTACCATTGAGCCACCCAGGAAACCCCAGTTTGTGACAGCACCAGGAGTCAAATCCAAGTCTGACTAAATCTCATGCCTTGTCTGTTATACAATTCTACCTCCCAAATGGAAAGGCAAAACTCAGAAGGCTAATACTACATTTTATGGGCAGGCTTCGGTTTTCTCTATTGTACAAGAAATTAGGTTTTTATTCCATAACTTTCTATTACCAAGCTATTTTCAGATTCACTCTGTGATTTTCATTCATTTTTATACTGAATCATACTTACCAAGGAGACCAGGCTGATAATACTTATATCAAAACTAACATTCTGGATGGCATATGCCAGTGGCTTAGGGTCCATGGTGGGAAAAGTCAGTAACCAGGCAGAAACGTACATGATCGGTGCAGACACAAACGTGCTTATTACCATCCCTGAGGTTATCTGCCAAAATGAAATCAAACTGAGGAAGAGTCACAGACTCAAACAATTCACATAAACTTTAGCCATAGCACACCAAGGCATTCTAAAATAAAAGCAAGAGTCAGTAAAAAGACATCACAGAACCCAACATGTTATCTAATAGCATATTCCCCTTCTCTGAGTGTTCTTAAAGAAACATGGTTAAGTTCCTTTGGCTCCTCTTTTAATTCATGCTCAATTTATATCTGCATATAACAAATGCTAGAAATCCCACAGCTGATGGTTATCTTCTAGGTTCTGGAAAGTAAACCATATGAATGATCTACTTAAACTGATGACCAGTTTCTTTCCATACTATTTGATAAACTATAGGGCAATAAAAGCAATTTCAAAAAGAGAAAAATTACCATGCAAACATTCCACCGATTAAATAATGGAACTAATGGAACTTAAGTGAACAATTTAGTTCCTTCATGTTGTTTTCAAAAACATCCACTCTAATGCTGTGGATAACACACTGGACGCTAGTTGGTGTTAACCAACTTAACTATTTATTGCAGTTGATTATGTGGTATTTTGCATCTGGTGGCTGGATTATCAATGAATAAAACAGATTTTCTCTCTCACATTTCAAAAATTACCCTTCTATAAATAGCCTTCAGGCTTAACTATAATTATAGCATTAAAACACTTGAAACTAAAAAGATGAATGAAAAAATTCAGGGCTGAATAAAGATCCCAGATTAAATAACTCTATTGTTACATGATGCCTCTTTATTTACAATGAGGCAGTTTCCAGATAACAAATTCTCATACAAGAATATAGATTTCTGGGTTTCAAAAATTCATTTTTCTACTAACCAAACAATCAAACTTAGCAAGTAATAGATACATACAATCTCTACTTCCATGTTGAACTGTGTTGCAAAGATAGCCACTCCTGGTGCTACAGGAAAGACACCATACAAAAACGCGTAATTTGACAAACTTGTGTGGTTTACTACACTGTCGTCCTTGTCCAAGAGTTCCACCATTTCTCTGCATAGAAGTGGCAGCACCAGGCTGAAGAAACAAGAAATACATCATTGCTTGATATCGAAGCATGCTGGTCCCCAAGTAATAAATTGCTCTAGTGAATTTGGCATTAGGTTATTCTTCTTCTGCCCAGAAGGTATCATTTTATTGAAAGAATCAAATATTCAACTTGGAGCTACTTAAAGTAAAACAATAGTCTTTAAATATCAGGAATTAGGAGGAAAAGAAACTCAGATTTTTTTTGTGTTCTATGAATAATTTTCTTGCAAAAAATTGGTAAAGCGTTGCAATTATACTGCTGTTACTTGCTTTCCATATTAGTTCATCGCAATGTTAAAAAAAAAAAAAGACTCACAAGCTGAGTAAACTTGTTTAAAAGAAAATTACTAAACATTTTTTTTGGGGAAAAAACCCAGCTGACCCTTATTATGATCAGGGTTTTAAATGCTTCAGGTAATAACAATGCTACTAAGTAGATTCTAAAAGGCAGTAGAGAAATAGGTATCTTACAATTAGTTTTTTATCTTTGTAAAGAAAAAAGGTTTAGCAAAGGGAACTATAATAACTGAGGTAGAGCAGAAGCTAGTTAAATCCAAATCTGGTGAAGAGTCAATTATGAAACAAATCCTCCAGGATTCCATAGAAAGAGCATATCAAAAGTAGTGAATTAAAGGAGCTTTCCTTTAAAAAGAACAAAACCAAGGTTAATATTGTCACAGCAGGACATACAGAGATGCTCTCAGATGGAGTCAAGAACCACTTTTATGTATTTTTATAATTAAAAGAAGACAAAATTATATAATAGGAATCATAGAACCAGAAAAAAATTTTTAATGAGAATATTTAAATATTTATAAGTAATGGTTGGTAATCAGTGTCATTGTCAGAACTGTATTTACTATTGTGGCAAAACTAAATATTACTTTATTTCCAAGAACATAAAACCACTATAAATAATCTTCAGAATTTATATTCATCTTTATTATTTTGAAAATATAGATACTATTTCATATTGCACAGTTACCATGAATTTGTCTACAGAGGAGCTAAATTCAATAGTTAAATATGCCCCAAGTGCCTTGGGATCATCTCATAGTAAAATTATGTCACCTACACCAGGAAGTATAACTCCATGGCTAAAGAGCTAAAGAGGCTGAAGAACTATTAACTAAGGAGCTAAGAACTTTTCATTTGCAGGTTAGGATCAGATGGTTGATAATAATCACTACTACTGACTTATCCATATTTAGAAAATTTAACCACCTTCAGAATTTTAGAATATTTCCCCTAAGTTCATGAAATAAATTTGTATGTTCAAAATTATTGCTTTCCTCATAGCCAAATCCCTGTGTTCAGATCCTCATGTTCAGCTACTTGGTCTTTTTATCATCTGCTCTGGAGAAGGAAATGGCAACCCACTCCAGTATTCTTGCCTGGAAAATCCCATGGACAGAGGAACCTGGTAGGCTACAGTCCATGGGCTCACAAAGAGTCAGATATGACTGAGTAACTTCACTTTCATAGCCAATAGGATTTTAATAGATTTAGAATACTCAGAAATCCTGCAAAATTCCCTTAAAACTATGATCAAACTAGGACCTTGGAAGGTATTAGGGAACATTACATAAAAGCTGAAGGGAAACCATAGTCTTTATTCTTTAACAGTAAAATAGAAAAAACAACCTGCACAGAAATGACTTTCCACAATCACCAATATCACATTTTCCTTTAAAACCCTTCAATTAGGAGGGACTACTACTATCGAACTATTTAAAGGAGAAAATCCCAACAAATTGGCTAAATAAGGCTTTCACAAAGTATAATCCCCAAGTAAATAAGTGAAACTTACAGTTTAGCTGTGATGAGAAGAATGAGTACAACAAATGCTGACTTCTTTAGTTTCTTTATTTTTCCTACCATTGTAAGACCAAGATAAAATAGAGCTGATCCAGAAAAAGAATTTGCAAGTCCATCAAGAAAATTTTCCATATATTCAGGCACCTTTTGATCAAGAATAAAATTGAAGGCAATGCCAATGAAGACCATAAATACTATTGGGTTCTGTAACACACGCAAGAGTCCAAGTCCCAAAATTTTCACTTTGTTTTGAGAAGCATTCTGAGTGTCTTTCCATTTCTGAATTTCACAGAAGATAAATCCTATAGGGTTTAACATCATCAGAGATATTGGTGCCACTAAGTAAATGTACTGGAGATATTCTGGGTATGTTGTTTGATATAAAGCTTCAACTGCAAAATGCAAATTAAAATGGATTAAAAAATGATCACCACAGAAATATATTAATAAATTATATATATAATATGTTCCTTGCTTAATTATAACATATTGTACATTAACCTAAATAGTGTAGAATGACTTCATTAGCTTAGTTTTGGAAAAATATATTTTAGTAAAGCTGAAAAGGAAGAAAAACACACTATATTAAATGACATAGTTTATAAGGCAATAATCAACTTTTAAAAATTTTTAGTTAAACTAATTTTTACTGTGTAGAGGCTAAGACTAGTCTCAAGAACGGGGCAGAATTGTACAGGTCTTAAAACAATTTAAAGTTAAAATCTACTAACCAAATGTTTAAGTAGTCATAGCACCAAGGTGGTTGTTGGTTCTCTTGAGAGGGAAGTTTCATTGACGTGATGAGGCAGAAATCAGAGGGCAGAGGAGAGAAATGGAGAAATGGAGGACAGAGGAGACAACGGACTGAAAAATGAGGACTGATGTGATGGAGTCCAAGCTATATAGGAAAAGCAGTGAAGACAGGACATGGCTAACAGATAAAAAGCAGAGGGGCCAGAGACTGGAGGTTCCTGTGAAATCCAAGTAGGTGTAGTTGGAAATTTAGGAGATCACAGCAGGTCGGATAGTGAGCTACTGAATTTAGTGTTTCCCAGATGGCTAGGTCCAGGATGTGGCTATGGGAGTTGGCAGCTAAAATGCAGTAGAGGAAAACATCATTGAAGGTGAGGAGGTCAAGGAACTGAGAGAGCAAAGAGCTTGGTGGGTAGCTCACATGGATACTAATGTCAAACAAGATAATGGCAAAACTTGGGAGTAGAGGTGACGACAGAGAGCCAGCTATTAAGTCTTCAGTGAATAAGGAGTGGCAACAATGAGGATGGGTGGTCTAGCAGGCAGCAGGGACCTCAAAGAAGCAGTGTGTACTGAAGAGCAGAGAATACTGTATACACAGTGGCTGAGGATGCCAGTCCTGCCCACCCACTGTGCACGTGGTATGAAAGTGATGAGGAAATGAACAGCCTACACTGGAGAGGAAGGAACACCTTCAGGAAGGAAGCCCTGTGAAGCTGCTGAAGAATTATAGATGGTAAAGTGGACCCAAGAAACGTTTCGAAGGGGGAGACAGTAAAGTCATGTCAATGTACATTTAACTAATGGCAAATTCAACTACGCTTTCTTAGGAAAACAAAAGCTTCAATTTTCTTTTTCATACAGCATGTCCTCAAGCACAAACTAATTACATATTCACTGAAGAACAACGCTTGAGAAAGAATCTGGCTTTTAGACTTAAGAAAAATGGTACAATATACATGGAATACGTGTGCTGTATTTTGTGGGTGATTTGAGGGATTTCTCAGGGCTTCAATTGTACATGATGACTTCAGAATCTAACCACCGTATAAGATGAGTCTCCTTGATTCACGTGAGGGTTGGTGGCCTGGTCTTGGCTTGATCAGCACAACTTAAAGCCTTGCAGCTAGCAAACTGATCTCTAGGCACAGTTTTTGGCAATGAGTTCTGAAATTATTCAACCTAATATATAAAAAGGTTGACTCATAAATGATTTTCAAGATGAGAGAGATAAAAAAGAGAACAGCCACAATCACTCACAATCACTTGCTTCATAAGAGAGGCAATCATGTGAAAAAATGTAAAAGATTAGGCTTCTCAATTTACATTAAGATAAAGTGACAAGGTAGGAAAATATATTTGTTTACATACTCAGGATACATGAGTTCAGTTAATGTCAAGTGCATGTCCCATTAATTATGTAACTGGATTATATAACCTTTAGAAGATCCTGTTCCCGTTAGTTAAAACCTACTTTTTATAAGACTCAATTCCCCTTTTCTCAGCGAAGCACATACAGAGGTCTCTAATATCTCTGAAATGCAGTAGTTAAAACACATTTGATTACCTAAAATTTCACAAATTCTTTCCACTGATTTCCAAATTAGATATACTAGCTCTATAACTCAGTGGTTTTCTTTCATGTTTCTAAAGTTTCACCTTTTAAGTTTAAAAAAAAAATAAAAGCAGTACTTTTGATAACTATTTCTAGTTAGCTATAGTTTTGATTAGATAGTCTAACTCAAAGAGAAACCTTCCCACCCCACCCCTCAATTTTTAAAATAGAGTATATTTTAGAAAAGGCTTGTGTTTTCGATCTGAGCTTAAGAATTTCCCCCAAGTAGCCAAAATAAAATTCATAAGGTTCTTCCTCTGAGAATGTAAAAGCACACAAAGTCCCTTAAGTTAATGCTTTTTAAGAAAAAAAAAACTCCCATAAATGTACTTTCCTGGTACAGTAGCAGTTAATCACCATCATATAATGGACTTCAGGTTGTTTTAAAGGTCAAAGCAAATATGAGCAACAGTCTATTATCTAGGTCTAGCACATTGGAGAAGGAAATGGCAACCCACTCCAGTTATCTTGCCTGGAGAATCCCAGGGACAGGGGAGCCTGGTGGGCTGCCATCTCTGGGGTCGCACAGAGTCGGACACGACTGAAGTGACTTGGCAGCAGCAGCAGCAGCCAATCACCAAATACTTTCTTCTTTTGCATTATCTTTTGTATTTGATTCTTACATGTAATCAAATTCCTACTACTCCCACTAGTTAAAAATCTCAAAACTGGACTTAGTGGTTAAGACTTCACCTTCCAATGCAGGGAGTGTGGGTTCAACTCCTGGTCAGGGAGCTAAGATCCCACATGCCTCCTGGCTAAAAAACAAAACATAAAGCTGAAGCAATACTGTAACAAATTGAACAAAGACTTTAAAAATGATCCACATCAAAAAGAAAATCTCAAAATTGGGCTACCAACCGTTTACCAACCTATATTCCTCTGGTTTTTCTTGACCATCCCCTTCATCCCTTTTATTTGCTATTGACAATGTAACCTAAATCTTAAATTTAGAAAACTAAGATTTCCCCACAGCTCTCCCCACCCACAAGACATATATAACATCTTTTGACATTCATCGTCCAGTCGCCACAGCTGGTTCTTTATTCATCCAGCTCATCTTTGACTATACCTTAGTGCAAATCCTCCATCAGCCAATTTATATCATTGTCATACTGGATGAACACCAGGTTCATAATTACTAGTTCTATATGCTGATCATTATCCCCCAACACCTTGAAGTCTCTTCTTTCTTACCCAAATCTTGCCTACTATTTAAGGCCTGTCTCAGGACATTTCTTCCACCAAGACTTCAGTCTATATCATGGATATCCCCTTCCCTGGATGGCTCTGGTACCTTGTTTCATATCAGTGCCACCTCAACAAATTCTGAGTTCCTTGAAGGCATCATTTTATAACCCCCAGTCCCAGCAGAGCGCTAAGCAAATCTGAAAATACTCGCTGAATGGAATTAACATATCAGTGAATGTCAAAGGTTTCAGAAGGACTATAAATGTATTCTGTAACATAGCAATTTATACCTAATTGTTATCCATGAACCCATTTCTTTTTATATCCAATGTTTTTCTTTTTTCATATTCTGAATATTTATAAAGCAGGTTACTATTGGGATATTTTAAGTCAGTTAAACAGGTATATGAAGGCAAAAGAAATACAGTCTAGTGGGAAAGCAAAAACTGGGAATAAATCCCTGTTAAATTACTAGAATAGGGTTCAATATGGGAATTTCAGTCCATTCTGTCATTCCTTTGCATAATGACTTAACATTTCATCTTCATCTATAAATAGGTAGCTCTATTCACTACCAATCTGAATAGTTTTTCAAATCTGAAAAAAATGAAATTCAGTGACCCACATTAACAAATTAGATTTATAATCATTATATCAACTATTAAGTGCTAATTAATACTTAAAAATAAGGCTCTTGGGGGAGGGGAGAATCCCACTATGAGGAATTACTATATAGCCTTGAAGAACTAAGAGACAAAATTAGCCACCCACTGTGCCTCCCATTTTTTCCCGCAGGTTTTCAGTCCCTAGCAAATAACACAAAGACCCAGACAAGATCATTCTATTATTTAATGGCTTATAGTTAAATGCTTCATTTCCTTTCTGTTTACAGCTCAAGCACTAGAGCATAATTATGATTAGTCGGGGTGCTTATGCTATCAGCATTGTTTGAAGAATAAATTATAGGACTTAACTATGCCCCATTAGTATCTTTTAATGACAGAGGCAGGGAACCATTCTGATTTGCTGAGATCAACATTTCACCTCAGTAGATTCCTGGCTTCTTCTCATACTCAGATTTCTTAAAGTACCTTTGAAAAGAATTTTTTTCTTAAAATAGCAAGCTTCCTTTTTTAGTCTGCAATGATGAAATGTAGTATTTTGTCACTTGAGTACAGATAAATCATTTTGATGCAGTTTTATAGACCTTTATAATTGTCATAGAGAAAAAGGAAACATGACTCTCCTTTGTCTTTAATCATTAACTTATCCCTCTTCTTCAGAGTAACCTGTAAATTGGACCAATGTTGCAGATCAAATGCAGTCTTAAAAAGGACATTTCCTTTAAGCTGTGATGCTTATCTGTGAACAAGAGAGTGGGAATTCTTGGGAGCTGTGCCGTAACAAACAAAAGAATGGTCTTCTCTCTAGAGACAGTCTTCTCTGTTCATCCTAAGCATGGCCACAAGGCAGATGGGCATGAACAGAGATAATAAATACTCTCATCAGAGCAAATACATGGCCCTACAGTTCTGTACCACATCTTCCAATCTGCAGATACATGAGAAAACATTTATTGTCTATACTGTTGATTTCTAGTAAAGTTATTGTCTACAACCTAATGTTATAAGAGCTCTTATATTGTGATTTAAAAACAACAACAAAATAAAAACAAAAATTACAACTCAAAATATCCAAGTATAATCATCAGGGAAATTGGGCTAGCACACTGATGGAAACATGATTATTTCTGGATTCACTGATTTAGTATGGGACATGAGAGAAGCAGCAATGAAAATGGTTGACTATATTTTTTATTTGGAGATTCTGCCTTAATATGAAAATGAATAAACTCATCTAATAGGTCTTTTGCTACTGCTCCTCATTTTATGAATTATTTTGAACAATGTAAAGATAAAGAAAAACTTTGATTCTATTTGAAAATAATATATTACAAGGGCTAGTTGGGCCTCCTAATGATTCGATGGGCATGTTATGTAACTGTGTGGCATAAAAGCACACCCAGGATTTAAATTTAGTCACCTGTTAGCTGTGTGACCTGGGGCAAGACAATTAAATCTCTAAGTCTGCCTCCTTATTTGAAAATGAGGATAATAACATCTGCCCTACCTCAAATGAGATAAGTATATAAGTAACTCTTGGAAAGTTACAAATATTACTTCTATTTAATTATGGGCTTACTCCTCTATGACAGCATGAAACTTATGGTTCATGTCTAAATTAAGATATAGTACTATTTATTATTTAACACTATGATACTTAGCCATTACATTATTAATGCTCCTGAAGAGATGGACAACACATTAACTTTTTGCTCTTTTATTTCCAAACTCTTTATTTAAATGCTTGGTTCAGCCTAAATTTTAAAATGCATTAACCTTCAAGGAACACCTATCTCGTTTCTGACTACAGCTCAGTTATCCAACAGCCTAGTTTTTTCTCTTTCATAATCTCCGGCTTTACTCAGAGTGATTTAATTTCTTAAGTAAATCTCTATTTCTGGTGAGTGTGAGATGGAGGAAAATGATAAACTGAAGAGTCCTCCAGAATCCTTTCAGCACCAGAGGTGAAATAACTTTTCTGGAGGGGGGATAGTTAAAAAGTAAGAAATTTGAAAGTTAATGGCAGATTCCAATCGTTAATTTCATTAAGTTTCATTTAGTTTCTGCCCAGAAGATATATCACCAGAGAGGCCTTCACTGATCCTACCTCCCACCTCAAATAGCACCTCCTTATAAAATAACACTACTTTATTTTTATGGCCCTTGTAATTACCTGATATTATTTTTATTTTCTCATTAAAATGTAAATTCAATATGTACAAGAACTTTGTTCACAAGGGTATTCCCAGCAGCTAGCATGGTCATTGGTGCTAACAGGCTCCTATCAATAAATGCAGGAAAAAAATGAATGACTATATTCATAATATTCAGATCCCTACATTATGATAAATGATCAAAGCACAACATAAACTTTAACATAAAGAATATTAAAGACTAGTTATTAAAGTACACTACACACATTGGTGGCAGTTTGGAAAACAGAATATGTTTCTAAGATATCTAAACAGTCCCAGTTGGTATGTTTACTATTTCATTAGGAAACATACACATGGAAACATAAAATTAGGCTGTTTAAAGAGTTGGAAATTTAAAGAAGGAAAAGTTGGAAAGGTTAAAAAAAAAAACACATCATTTTGTTCTTAAACAAGAAATTAACTTCAACAAAAGCACACTGATATTTTGAATAACAAATTCAATAACAGGCATTAATGTAAAGTAATATATACTCTAAATGATAAGAAAAATAGGGAAGGGAAAAAGTCCCTCATAAATTTCCACTGCTAATACCTAATAATGACTGTTTTTAAACAGGTGTATGCCTATGCTTTTTACATAATTTAAATCATGATCTCAAATTCCAGATCTCTTCTGGAAATTAAACTTCTTTCATATGTGACTGTGGAGAAGAAAAAGAATACTATTAGAGGGCTCAAAGTTTATTTGGACACGACCATTTATTTTAAGTAGATGTTTGAAGGTGCCTCAAACTCTGAAAAAATATATAATCCAACTAACTTAAGACATATTTAAGAAAAAACATGAAAGATTTCTTAGATACAAGAATGAGGTATAAATCGCTAACACACAGTCAAAAGATTCAAGTTAAAGGCTTACATTTTATTACCTCCTAAAACACCTGAAATTTATTAAAACTTAAAAAATAAAAAATAACTTACCTATAGGATATCCCAATGCAAAGTCATTACTTTGTGTAGCAAAAATAGGAAATAGTCCGGCTTTGCTAAATCGACTATCGGGACTGGCAACCAGTAACGTTAATATACATACAACGAAAAATACAGAAGCTTTGGCAATTAAGATACTGTATAGAAAAGACCAATCCACATTAGAAAAATTAAGTACGACCATGTTTTTGAATAGTAAAGCTGGAAGTGCAAATCTGGAGACAAAATTTCCCAGTCCTTTTGCTTGTGTTGATGTTATAACATTGGCCCTTCCTGCTATGTAGCCACAAAGGACTATGCCAAAGCATTCTAGTAAGGCTGGAAAAAGCCTTGTTATTGACATTGAAGGTGGGTCATTAGTGGAATTAAATCCATGTGTAACTGGTGAAGACAAAGTCTTGGTCATATTGACTGCAAAGGTTAAGTTCTTGGCAGGTATATCGGAAAAAGAATTCATTTTCTTTCACCTTCCAACTCCAACCAGAGCTCTGAAAAGAAAGGAAGAAAGATTCAGTGTGAAATCAACAAGAAGAATTCTAGTTGCAAGGATACACTGGCAAACCTAAATTTATTAAATGGCCAAATACACAAAATTTTTTTCAACTACCATCACAGAAAAATACAACGAAGAGAAAAAAAAGGGTGGGAATGTCTGCTAACAACAACCTCTTGACTCTCAAAGGTGGGTCAGCTCAAAATATTTATGTCTTATATTCAGTAAAAGATATGAGTAAAATAACATCCACAAATACCACAGCTGCAATGATGCCCTGTGGTTTTCTCCAGTGATCCAGACTCAAGCTCCGCCTGGTGGATAAGAGCCTGGGGCCCACAGAGTCTCTGCTGAATGTCCACTGCAGCCAAATTGTCCAGAAACTCCAGAAGTTCTCAGGGCTACATCAAGGAGTCACAATGGACAGGAAGGTCCTTTCCAGCCTGCAGAAGGTCTTGAATATAGGATAGGAAAAAGAATATAATAAAATATCACTAATTAACTTTGAACGAATAACTTCTGTGCCTCACTTTCCTCATGTGTGAAATGGCAATAATAGGACCTACCTCATAGGAACTCGATATTATTCAATATCAAGTCCTTATAAACACATTTGCTACAAATAAATCACTTAACAAAAGTTAAATATAACTTTTGGTGGCATAAAAGAGAAAGAATGAAGGAAAAAATGATGGCCTCCCACCTACCTAGTCTTAGTTCCTTTTACACCAGAAACACATATTGGCTGTCTTGAATGCTCCATAGCGGCACTGAATGTGCCCTTGAGTGCCACAGGGACTTTGCACATGCAGTTCACTCTAAAATATTCTCTTCCCTAACCACCTACCATTCTCCACACAACAACTACCCATCCTTTGAATTGTATGCAAATCAATTCAGGAGTTGTTGTAGGTAAGGCTCCTCTAACACCATACCCAGGCAAGGAGCCTTTCTCAAGTAGAATCGTGTTCCTTAACTTTAGGCCACTTTTCTCAGTTTACTAGACTGTGCATTAGAGTGACTATGTGATTTATGTCTGTCTCCTTCACCGGACATTAAGTGCCATAGAAGCAAGGACTGTGCATGCTTTTGTTTCTTCCTAATGCCAAGCACAGTGCCTGAAGATTAAGGCACATAGGAGATTAAGAGGCAAAAACAATTACCTGCTCTTGTATAAACCCTTCACTCTTAGGTGGATCAATGGTCTCTCTTAGGAACTGTCTACTTCGTGGACAGAATCTTGTTTTTCTCTGAATGCTAAGTATTCTAAGTTTTTTTACTATATATAGCAACAGGCCCAAGACCACAAAATGTGCTCTAAAATGTTCTAAAAGCTGTTCATACAATGTTAAAGAACACAAAATGTCTTGTAAAATGTTCTAAAGATGTTCAGAAAATGCTAAAGCAAGGAAAACTTTATGTTAACATGATAATACTTAGCAGACTTTCTTCTTGCAGCCAGGGACACATTAGATTTGAACAACTCTGTAACTAATCAGCTTTTATTAGTAACTAGAAGTTAATATAGAGACCATTCCCAATTCCTAAGGGATTATTATGGGTAAACCATCCAAAGTAACCTTATATAACATAAAAAGTAAAACAGCTTATGCTTCCTGAAATGTACAATGCCCAGGGTTAAATTCTTAAACACCCACCTAATATTAAGGACTCAGATGGCAGGCCAGAAACCAACAACAACTGATCCAAGGGGGTGTGGATGAGATAATTTTCTCTGAGCTACCCTAGTATAAGCTGAATTCATTTAAAAACATGTTTAAATCTGGATCAGGACAAGTTATTTTCCTACTAGGATTAGATAGGAGTGGTCAACACACACAAAACCTGTAATACTCACACATACTTGAAGTCTACCAAATAAGCATCAGATTATATCCTGGAAAAGCTACTGATTGATACAGGTAGTCATAACTGAAGTAAGGAGCTGGTAAATGAGTGAACTAAAGCGTTAAACATTCAGAGCCCCTGAGAGATGTGGATTTGAAAAACTAGTGCTAAGATTAAAGTGATAAACTACTCCAGTCTTCTGTTATTTTTTAAAAGTTCCCTATATTTCTTTGCCTGGACTAACTTATACTTCTCACTGCCCCTTATTTGTACCAACCACACTTGCATGTCAATTTATTCCAATAATTTTTAAATCAACAGTTTTAAGTAAATTTGCAGTTGTTCAGTGAAGAGTCAAATGGCCCGAACCCAATTTGGGGCCTATCGCTTATCAACTCCTTGGGCAACTAAGCCTGCCTGCACTTCAGCTTCTTCAACTGTAAAATGAGAGTAAAAATCTCCTTAGACGGATATTGTGAGGACTGGAGATTTTATACACAGCTTATTATAGTAGCTTTTCACAAAGGAGACCTTCAAGAAATGGTAATAACAGCTACTGGGAGTTGTGTGTCCTAATAATAACAAGAATGGTAGTAAATTAAATACAATTAATTGTTCTATGCCAATTCTTCAAACATACTTGGTATTAAAGAGCCTTCAACTAAAACAGAGGGATGGGATAGATTCTAAGGTTATCAGTTTTTGTTTTATACCAAACAACTAAGGGGAGTTCAATTTAAAAATTTAGTTTGATCTTAGTTATCAACAGGGAAGGGAAAGTTCTTTAGTTCCCTCTAGGTGATGGTCAAATAGTTGTAGCAATGTCCAGGTGTAACTTTCAGTTAGGCAAAAATTAAGAGAAAAACTTTGGAAAGTAATCTTCCCTTTCCCATGAAGCTTCTTTTAATGTTCCTTGATATCATAAAAGCAATATCTGCTAATTGAGGGGCAATCAAAATAACCAAAAAGGACTTAGAAAGTTTTATGTCATCTTAATTTTTTTTTTCCAACAGGAAGAAAATAAACTTCCTAAAGCATTCTTTTAAAATAAACAGGAGCCACAGCAATGGAAGTATTTTTTAAAAATTGCATCCAGTCTTTTCATCTCCTTAAAAACCAATGCTTGTTAAAGAACAAAAAGTTGGCTTGTCACAGAAAAAGACCACTCACTGGGACGGGAGCAGACAAATGCTATACGCTAGCCACTTCTGGTCACTCATGATTTAGATAACAAGGAGGAACCACTGACACTGTAAACTGCTATTAAGTGAAAATCGGGAGGAGGGTTCTGACTGGTTTCAAAGAGAAAGCTTTAAAACCTTAGGCTGTCTATTTCTCAAACACCCAATATCCTTTATCGGGTGGGAAAAACGTAATACAGTGTTGCACCATTCAAGCACTTTCCAACATCGACACTCACACCATCCACCCACTCCCACCTACTTGCCGGGGACCAAATGTCCTCCCTAGAGACCCAGGGTGGGGAGGGCTGAGCGCTGCCTCTTGCCTTGTCGGCGGTGACAGACTTCGGCCCTCTAAGATAAGGATGTAGAGAATCCCTAATCAAACAGGCCGCCCAAAGAACAGCTGCCACCCAATGCCTGGGAAGGCAGCAGTGGAAGTGTTCGGGATAAAAAGTTGGACGCTCAGCTTTCCCGGGGCATGGTAGTCACATCGCAAGGTAAGTGAAATGCTCCTAAAAGGGATAAGGGAGACAATTTGGTGCAACGCTCCAGGTACCTGGGCACAAACTCCCAGGATGGCATTCGCTGAGGCCACCCCCCAGATTAATGGGAAGAGTCAGAACGATATGGTGGATGCACGTACAGTGAGGCGCTCCTCAAACTGGGGGATGGCAGATCTGTCACCAAAGGGGACAGGCCGCCCCTTCCCCTGCCTGTCTTCCCGGGTGGACCGCACGTCCTAAAGGCAGGCGCTGCGGGGCAGAGGCGGGCAGGCGCAGGCAGCGGACTGCGGGCCTAGGCGCTGCTCACCGGCTCAGACTGGAGGAGCGAGAGCGGGGGCACCAGGGGTCCGTAAAGGAATGGGACCGCGCAGGTCGGCGCCCCAGGGGCCCATCTCACCTGCTACGTCTGCAGCCCTGGGGCCGCGGGAGAAGGGAGTCGATGCTCGAGGTGGACCAAGCAGGGAGGAAATCACCGTCATTTCCCACCCACAGCCCTCCCAGCAGAGAGCTGCCGGCTGCCGGAGTCAGGCTACAGCAGCTCAGTCACGTTCCGAGAAAGTGAGGGGCTTAGTAAGCTGGGACCAGGTCAACTCCTCCCCTTGCCGCCCCGCCCCGCCCCTCCTTTAAGCCCCGCCCCAGCCAGGGGAACCCCGGAGCTGTGCGGGCCCCGGCCCCGCCCTTTCGCTCCGCCCCCGACCGCCGAGAGGCGGCCCCTGGTTCTCACCCACGTCCCCTCCCCCCTCCCGCTCCTCTCCCCACGCCTACTGCGAGCCGCCAGAAGCCGGCGGCAGGACTTCCGGCCGCTCGGCTCCCGCAAAATGGCGGCAGCTGTGGGGGCTTTGTGGTTTCTCTCTTTCCCCTAAATTCAGGTGCAGAAGCCTCTTGTCTTTCCGCCTGACCCCAGCCTCGTGTGGTCTGCCTAGCCCTCTCTCGATTAGCCTAGTCGTTTATATAGTTCAGTTTAAAAACAAGGCCTTAAAGAGTCAGAATCGTGGGTCAGACTCCTGCCTTTCACCTTTCCCAAGGCAGTGTGACTTTGACCGTCCTAGATCAGAGACTAAAATGTAAAGCTTTTTATTCTGTTTGGTAGTGGTGGTTTAGTCTACAAGTCTTGACTTTTGCGATCCCATGGACTGTAGCCTGCCGGGCTCCTCTGTCCACGGGAGTCTCCAGGCGAGAACAATGGAATGGGTTGCCATTTCCTTCTCCAGAGGATTTTCCCGACCCAGGAATCGAACTCGGGTCTCCTGTATTGCAGGCAGATTCTTTGCCGACTGAGCCATGTTGTGTTTGGTTTAGTAAATAAGCACCCAGTCGCTGACTTCTTGTGTTTCTACTGTGGGTTGAACCATGCCTACCCCCTCAGTGTACTGAGAGAAAACTGATGTATTCGTGGAAAACTTAACAGAGCAGGAACTGAAGATACAGGAAAATAATGCATTCTGCCCTGTTCTCCTCATTTTACCCTTGTTCTCTATCTTAACTTTTAACAGCCATCCTTTTTTGCCTAGAACCTGGCTACTTTTTTTTTTTTAATCTGACTATATCTCAAAGCTGAAAGGATTTATTTAGAAAGTTTGGAGATGAATTCAATGGAATATTTATTGAGCTTTGACTTATAGCGAAAAACTGGAAGATAGCCCTGGACATGAAAGGTAGGGTGAAACTCTAGGAAGTTTCTTAGGTTGGCCTTGGACTTTGGACCATATCCTCTGACCACAATAAAACCATTAATTTTTTTTTTTTTTTTCCATGAGAACATGTCTTAGTGATTACACTAATTTTGGATATGCAATCTGGAAGCTTTCCCAGGGTAAGTTGAAAGACTGAAAGCAAGAAAAACAGATGACTTTGGGGAAAAAAACAAGCCAAGAGGAAATAAAAACTCGGGGGTGGTGGTAATGAAAAGAATGAAAAAGACCTGAGAGACATTACAAAAGAACTGTTAGGACTGGATTATTGATAGGGCTGAGAAAAGGAAGGAGATAATGAACCTAGGTATTTGCTCATCCATTACAATAAAGCAAGTGAAGAAGAACTAAAGGTCCTCTTGATGAAAGTGAAAGAGGAGAATGAAAAAGTTGGCTTAAAACTCAACATGCAGAAAACAAAGATCATGGCATCTTTGCCCATCACTTCATGGCAAATAGATGGAGAAACAGTGGCAGACTTTATTTTGGGGGGCTCCAAAATCACTGCAGATGGTGACTTCAGCCATGAAATTAAAAGACGCTTACTCCTTGGAAGAAAAATTATGACCAACCTAGACAGTATATTAAAAAGCAAAGACATTTTAGCCAACAAAGGTCCATCTAGTCAAAGCTATGGTTTTTCCAGTGGTCATGTATCGATGTGAGAGTTGGACTGTGAAGAAAGCTGAGCACTGAAGAATTGATGCGTTTGAACTGTGGTGTTGGAGAGGACTCTTGAGAGTCCCTTGGACTGCAAGGAGATCCAACCAGTCCATCCTAAAGGAGATCAGCCCTGGGTATTCATTGGAAGGACTGATGTTGAAGCTGAAACTCCAATACTTTGGCCACCTAATGCGAAGAGCTGACTTATTTGAAAACACCCTGGTGCTGGGAAAGATTGAAGGTGAGAGAAGGGGACGACAGAGGATGAGATGGTTGGATAACATCACCGACTCAATGGACATGAGTTTAAGTAAACTCCGGGACTTGGTGATGGACAGGGAAGCCTGGCATGCTGCAATCCATGGGGTTGCAAAGAGTCGGACACGACTGAGCAACTGAACTATACTGAACTACAATAAAGTAAAGGAATAAAACTAGGGAAACTCTTAATACCCTTACTAGTTGTAAGTCTCCACCCTTTCCTATCATTCTATTATCTGAAGATGAAGAAATGTTTCAAGTGAGGGAAGTGGTTACAGAAGATAATGAATTTGGTTTTAGGCCTAAAATCTCAAATCTCAAGAAAGTTAGTCTCCTCTCTTGAAGAAGTTATCACCTTCATTTGAGGTCCTGGAGATTGGTCATTGGTCTAAGAACAGCCAGCAAGAGAATGGGAATCTAGTGCTCACTGTTCAGAACTAATTGCTCATGATAGTGTCAGCACCTGTAAGATTGCTAGGAGACACTGGAATAGAAAACAGAAGCTGAAGACAGAGAAAAAACACAGCCAAAGATGTGGTTTGGAGCCAGCTGCACAGAGTGGACAAGTTTTCCAGTACTAGCAGCTGGCCAGGGGACAATGGCTCTAGGAAAAAAGTGTTTACAGAGAGGAAGGACTTCATCAAAAATCCTTCTTAGATAAGCATTTATTGATGAATGCCATAAGGTAAACTTTTAATTCCATTATCATGTCTGCTAGTCATTCTGTGAGATGCTGACCTATATGTACTATTAACTGAAAATAGGAAGTGAAAAGCACAATACCTCAGATAACTTGTTTAACACTTTACTGTAAATGTATTACTTTTTCCTATGCATATAAAAATCAGTAAAGAAAAGTAAGGTCATACAATACACATTATTTTTCAAACACATGATTTTTAGTAATCTTTTTCACTTAATAATATTTAACATTTTTATGCATAAATATAGATCTCTATCATAACTTTCAACACCTATTGAATATTCCCTATTGAAAAGTTGAGGATTATCTCCCTTAAAATTCTTTGGACTTTCTCTCTTTGGACTCTGGACCATCCATAGTGTCTAATCAAAGATAAGTAAAGAAGAGGAAGATAAAACAGTAGAAGTGTTCAGACTGACTTACAATGTGTTGTTTGAAGTCACTACTGTGGGCGAGAATCCCTTAGAAGAAATGGAGAAACCCGCAGAGTCAACAAAAGGGTGCAATTTCGAAAACGACAAATCTCAAAAACAACAAAGGGGTGCAATCTCAAAAATGACAGAAAGATTTCTATTCATTTCCTAGGCAGACCATTCAATATCACAGTAATCCAAGTCTATGCCCCAACCAGTAATTCTGAAGAAGCTGAAGTTGAACTGTTCTATGAAGACCTACAAGACCTTCTAGAATTAACACCACAAAATGATGACCTTTTCATCATAGGGGACTGGAATCCAAAAGTAAGAAGTCAAGAGATACCTGGACTAACAGGCAAGTTTGGCCTTGAGGTACAAAATTAAGCAAGGCAAAGGCTAATAGTTTTGCCAAGAGAATGCACTGGTCATAGCAAACACCCTCTTCCAACAACACAAGAGAAGACTATACATGGACATCACCAGATAGTCAACACCGAAATCAGATTGGTCATTTTCTTTGCTACCACAGATGGAGAAGCTTTATGCAGTCAGCAAAAACAAGACTGGAAGCTGACTGTGCCTCAGATCGTGAACTCCTTATTGCCAAATTCAGACTTAAATTGAAGAAAGTAGGGAAAACCACTAGGCCATTCAGGTATAACCTAAATGAAATCCCTTATGATTATACAATAGAAGTGACAAATAGATTCAAGGGATTACATCTGATAGAGTGCCTGAAGAACTACGGACTGAGGTTTGTGACACTGCACAGGAGGTGGTAATCAAAACCATTCCCCCCAAAAGATATGCAAAAAGGCGAAATGGTTGTCTGAGGAGGCCTTACAAATAGCTGAAAAAAAGAAGAGAAGCTAAAGGCAAGGGAGAAAAGGAAAGGTATACCTTTCCACAAGGAAATATATTTGAATGCAGAGTTCCAAAGATAGCAAGGAGAGATAAGAAAGCCTTCGTAAGCGAGCAATGCAAAGAAATAGAGAAAAACAGTAGAATAGGAAAGACTAGAGATCTCTTCAAGAAACTCAGAGGTACTAAGGGAACATATCATGTAAAGATGGACAAAATAAAGAACAGAAATGGTATGGACTTAACAGAAGCAGAAGAAATTAAGAAGAGGTGGCAAGAAAACACAGAAGAACTATACAAAAAAGAACTTCATGACCCAGATAACCACAATGGTGTGATTACTCACTGAGAGCCAGACATCCGGGAGTGTGAAGTCAAGTGAGCCTTAGGAAGCATCACTGTGAACAAAGCTAGTGGAGGTGATGGAATTCCAGCTGAGCTATTTCGCATCCTAAAAGATGCTGCTGCTAAAGTGCTGCACTCAATGTGCTAGCAAGTTTGGAAAACTCAGCAGTGGCCACAGGACTGGAAAATGTCCTGGAATGTTTTCATTCCAATCCCAAAGAAGGACAATGCCAAAGAATGTTCAAACTACCACACAATTGCACTCATTTTACATGCTAGGAAAGTAATGCTTAAAACTCTTAATGCCAGGCTCAGCAGCATATGAATTGAGAACTTCCAGAAGTTCAAACTGGATTTAGAAAAAGCAGAGGAACCCAGAGATCAAATTGCCAGCATCCGTTGGATCATAGAAAAACCAAGAGAATTCCAGAAAAATATCTAGTTCTGCTTCATTGACTACGCTAAAGCCTTTGACTGTGTAGATCACAACAAACTGGAAAATTCTGAAAGCGATGGGAATACCAGACCACCTTACCTGCCCCCTGAGAAACTGATATGCAGGTCAAGAAGCAAGAGTTAGAACCAGTCATGGAACAACAGACTGGTTCCATATTGGGAAAGGAGTACGTCAAGGCTGTATATTGTCACCCAGCTTATTTAACTTATATGCAGAGTACATCATGAGAAATGCCAGACTGGATGAAGCACAGGTGGAATCATGTTTGCTGGGAGAAACATCAATATTCTCATATATGCACATGACACCGCCCTCATGGCAGAAACTGATGAGGAACTAAAGAGCCTCTTGATGAAGGTGAAAGAAGAGAGTGAAAAAGCTGGCTTAAAACTCAACATTCAGAAAACTAAAATAATGACATCTGGTCCCATCACTTAATGGCAAAGAGATGAGAAACAATGGAAACAGTGAGAGACTTTACTTTCTTGGGCTCCAAAATCATTGCAGATGGTGACTGCAGGCATGAAATTAAAAGACACTTGCTCCTTGGGAGAAAAGCTGTGACAAACCTAGATAGCATATTAAACATCAGTGAACTGTGGTGTTGGAGAAGACTCTGAGAGTCCCTTGAACTGCAAGGAGATCAAACCAGTCAATCCTAAGCTGAAGCTCCAATACTTTGGCCACCTGATGTGAAGAGTTGACTTATTTGAAAAGACCCTGATGCTGGGAAAGATTGAAGGCAGGAGGATAAGGGGATGACAAAGGATAAGATGGTTAGATGCCATCACTGACTCAATGGACATGAGTCTGAGTAAGCTCTGGGAGACGGTGAAGGCAGGGAAGCCTGGCATACTGCAGTACATGGGGTGACAAAGAATTGGATATGACTGAGCAACTGAACAAACAACAGCAATATAATTTCAATGTCTTTAAAAAATATTTAGTTTATTTGAAACTCCCTGTCCCCTTCCTGACAGCACCAATTTCTCCTTCAGTCACTTCAGTTCAGTCACTCAGTTGTGTCTGACTGTTTGCAACCCCATGGACTGCAGCACTCCAGGCTTCCCTGTCCATCACTAACTCCTGGAGCTTACTCAAATTCATGTCCATTGAGTCCGTGAAACTATCCAGCCATCTCATCCTCTGTCGTCCCCTTCTCCTCTCGCCTTGAATCTTTCCAAGCATCAGGGTCGTTTCCAATGAGTCAGTTATTCGCACTCCAAAGTATTGGAGTTTCAGCTTCAACATCAGCCCTTCCAATGAATATTCAGGACTGATTTCGTTTGGGATTGACTGGTTGGATCTCCTTGCAGTCCAAGGGACTCTCAATAGTCTTCTCCAACACCACAGTTCAAAAGCATCAATTCTTCGGCACTCAACTTTATTTCTAGTCCAACTCTCACATCCATACGTGACCACTGGAAAAACCATAGCTTTGACTAGATGGACCTTTGTTGTCAGAGTAATGTCTCAGCTTTTTAGTATGCTGTCTAGTTTGGTCATAGGTTTTCTTCCAATGAGCAACTGTCTTTTAATTTCATGACTGAAGTCACCATCTGCAGTGATTTTGGAGCCCCCAAAAATAAAGTCTCTCACTGTTTCCATTGTTTCCCCATCTCTTTGCCTTGAAGTGATGGGACCAGATGCCATGATCTTCGTTTTCTGAATGTTGAGCTTTAAGCCAACCTTTTCACTCTCCTCTTTCACTTTTATCAAGAGGCTCTTTAGCTCTTCACTTTCTGCCATAAGGGTGGTGTCATCTGCACATCTGAGGTTATTGATCACTTTTCACTTTCATGCACTGGAGAAGGTGATGGCACCCCACTCCAGTATTCTTGCCTAGAAAATCCCATGGATGGAGGAGCCTGGTAGGCTGCAGTCCATGGGGTCGCTAAGAGTCGGACACGACTGAAGTGACTTAGCAGCAGCAGCAGCCCAGCAATCTTGATTCTAGCTTGTGCTTCTTCCAGCCCAGTTTCTCATTATGTACTTTGCATATAAGTTAAATAAGCAGGGTGAAACTATACAGCCTTGACGTACTCCTTTTCCTATTTGGAACCAGTCTGTTGTTCCATGTCCAGTTCTAACTGTTGCTTCCTGACTGGCTTCAGGTGAGGTTTAATCCTATGACTCGAACTGTCATCAAGGACCCATTTATTTTCTTCTCTCTGCAGTGTCAGACTTTACTTTTTGGGGCTCCAAAATCACTGCAGATGGTGATTGCAGCCATGAAATTAAAAGACTTACTCCTTGGAAGGAAAGTTATGACCAACCTAGATAGCATATTCAAAAGCAGACACATTACTTTCCAACAAAGGTCCATCAAGGCTATGGTTTTTCCTATGGTCATGTATGGATGTGAGAGTTGGACTGTGAAGAAAGCTGAGCACTGAAGAATTGATGCTTTTGAACTGTGGTGTTGGAGAAGACTCTTGAGAGTCCCTTGGACTGCAAGGAGATCCAACCAGTCCATTCTGAAGGAGATCAGCCCTGGGTGTTCTTTGGAAGGACTGATGCTGAGGCTGAAACTCCAATACTTTGGCCACCTCATGTGAAGAGTTGACTCATTGGAAAGGACCCTGATGCTGGGAGGGATTGGGGGCAGGAGGAGAAGGGGACGACAGAGAATGAGATGGCTGGATGGCATCACCGACTTGATGCACATGAGTTTGAGTGAAGTCCAGGAGTTGGTAATGGACAGGGAGCTTTTCACTTAGCTGGGTTTATGGCTTTATATAAACATCCTCTGAAATTATGGCTTCTTTTTGTTGTTTTACATGCTATGTGCTTAGTCACTCAGTTGCGTCCGACTCTTTGCGACCCCATGGACTGTAGCCTACCAGGCTCCTCCGTCCATGGGATTCTCCAGGCAGGAATACTGGAGTGGGTTGCCGTGCCCCCCACTCCTTCAGGGAATCTTCCCAACCCAGGGATCCAACCCAGGTCTCCCGCATTGCAGACAGATTCTTTACCATCTCAGCCACAATTTCTGACGTGTCAAGGTAAAACCCTGAAAACTGTTTTTTTTTAATTCAACATTGTATTTTTGTTAATACATAGTGGCTTTTTCCCCTTTTCAATTTGCTATTAAAATATTCTTACAAGGCTGAGTCGGTGGACACGTGGATGTACCTGGAGAAGGATTCCTCCCGAGAGAGCATGGAAGCTCCATGCTCTGTTCTCACATACTGTGCCCTATGCATCTCGTCCATCTGGGTGTTCATTTGTATCCTTTAGCATATCCTTTTATAATAAACTAGTGAAAATAAATCGCATGTGTTATTGTTATGGCTGGAGAAAGTAAGAAATCCAGCCACTATAAAAGAGTTATACCATAGTTGTTGGTATATATACAGATTATATATTATATGTGTATTATGTATATATGTTTTTTTCCTTAGGGAAAACATAATCTAAACATTTCACCTTGTTACTGATTTTATTGATGTCCGGTGAGACTCAAATGTAGTTAAATAGACAAGGGCTTTTGCCTGGGTCAGCACTTCAGAAGTTTTAAGGAGAAAAACAGTGAAACCAGAATTAGATTATAAAACTAAAAGTTAAATCAATGATTTAGGTAAGATAGAGTGCAGAAAGTATGCAATAGCAACACGATGACTTTGGAGCCCATCTGATTTGCCTCAAGATTTAGCGTCTTGATACGGTACTTGTGGTTTTGTTTTGACCTTTTCTTTTTTTTTTGTAAAAGGGTTAGAGATCAGGAAAATGAAAATGAAGAACAAAAAATACTCCTGTTTTTACTACTAGTTTGTTCAGTAAAAAAGTTGCTCACAGACAAACTTATGTAATAGGCAGTCATTCAATAAAGAATCTTATAAATGTGTATAACATTTTGTAATTTGAATAATCTCTAAGATGAAACACTGTAAAACTAACCAAATTTGTATGATATAAAGAGGAAGTGGCAAAACCTCAGATTTAGTTTTGACTTTGGAGTAAGGTCTTTAGCTGATTCTTGTTAAAACCTGGATGGAACTTTTGAGTTTAATAGCTAGTTCAAAAAACAAGTTATCTATCATATCTTCAGCATATCAGTTAAGCATAGATAGACCTCAGATGCATCCTTCCAGTAGATTTTGGGTTTCAGGAGTTCTACATTCCTTCCTTCCTCAAAAGGGTAGGCACTTTATCTGTGTTGATTTCTGAGGTATCCTTAGTACCTGGAACAGTGCTTGGCACACAGTAGGCACCAGGTAAATATCTGTTACCCTGCCAACTCTTGGAATGCCAGCTAAAAACTTTGATGAAGCTTCTGTATTTAGAGAACTTAGGACAGAAACACCTGCTCTTTCTTGTGCTGATTCTTTCAAATGTCAACAAAAGTAGCTGAAGAAGAAGTAACAGAACTCAAGTCTCTGAGTGGCAGTAGAGGAACCAGATTGTGTTGTGACTATCAATGGCTGAAAAAGCCAAATCATGAGGAACTGTTATTCCCCGATGGCTCAGCAGTAAAGAATCTGCCTGCAATGCAGGAGACACAGGAAATGTGGGTTTGATCCCTGGGTCGGGAAGATCCCCTGGAGGAGGAAATGGGAACCCACTCTAATATTCTTGCCTGGAAAATCCCATAGACAGAGGAACCTAGTGGGTTATAGTCTATGGGTCACAAAGGGTCAGACATGACTGAGCAGCTGAGCACTGGACATAGACTAAATGTGATAATGTCCCAAGAATCAATTCTACAAATATTTAAATGTCCCTACAATTCCAAAAATTAGACTTTCCTTTTACCTTAACTTCTATGCAAGCTTTCCCTAAGCCATTCCAAAAAGTGGAAACAGGACACAGAACTCAAGACTTCTGAGCTATAAAAGCACTACCCAGACTGAGTCAGAAAGATGCCTGGGCACTAGGTTTGGAGTAAGTTGTTCTTGGAGAATAAAACTGATAAAAGTGAGTTTCTCAGTGCAGTGTTAATTGGCATCTAGGCTTCTATAGCCTATAGCTAAAAGGACTATTAACTATGTCCTCAAGCCTGGCATATGATTCGTTCTAATAGCCTAACTCAAGCCCTCTCCCATGGGTGTACATTTTGGAGACAAGATGTTTATATAATGCTAACTCAGATATGCAGATGACACCACCCTTATGGCAGAAAGTGAAGAGGAACTAAAAAGCCTGTTTATGAGAATGAAAGAGGAGAGTGAAAAAGTTGGCTTAAAGCTCAGCATTCAGAAAACTAAGATCATGGCATCCAGTCCCATCACTTCATGGGAAATAGATGGGGAAACAGTGGGAACAGTGTCAGACTTCATTTTTTTGGGCTCCAAAATCACTGCAGATGGTGACTGCAGCCATGAAATTAAAAGATGCTTACTCCTTGGAAGGAAAGTTATGACCAAACTAGATAGCATATTGAAAAGCAGAGACATTACTTTGCCAACAAAGGTCCATCTAGTCAAGGCTATGGTTTTTCCAGTGGTCATGTTTGGATGTGGGAGTTGGACTGTGAAGAAAGCTGAGTGCCGAAGAATTGATGCTTTTGAACTGTGGTGTTGGAGAAGACTCCTGAGAGTCCCTTGGACTGCAAGGAGATCCAACCAGTCCATCCTAAAGGAGATCAGCCCTGGGTGTTCATTGGAAGGACTGATGTTGAAGCTGAAACTCCAATACTTTGGCCACCTCATGCGAAGAGTTGACTCATTGGAAAGGACCCTGATGCTGGGAGGGACTGGGGGCAGGAGGAGAAGGGGACAACAGAGGATGAGATGGCTGGATGGCATCACCGACTCAATGGACGTGAGTTTGAGTGAACTCTGGGAGTTGGTGATGGACAGGGAGGCCTGGCGTGCTGCGATTCATGGGGTCGCAAAGAGTCAGACACGACTGAGCGACTGAACTGAGTCGCTGAACTGAACATGATAAAATTCCTAGAAAAGCCTTAGAAATTTCATTTCATATGTTGCCTCAGTAATTGGTTAAGGGTCTTCTTTTTACATAATAGCCTTTGTCGAATGAAAAACTGCTATTAAAAAAGCTTAAGCCCAATATTTGCCATAGTGAATGTAATTGTTTTAGAGGCAAAAGGAGATTGTCCCTGAGGGCAGTTGAAACCGTATTTAGAAGCCTTCAAACCCAGGCAGTGATCTCAGAGAAATTCAGGAGCATCTCCCTGAATCTTTCTTCTCAACCACTTTAATTTAACTCATACAACCATGTTGTGTCAAAAACTAGAGTATGAAGGAAATGATCACTTTTCTTGTTTGTCCAAAATTCCTCTGCTAACTTTGGAAGGTGGTAAGCAGGAAAAGTGGTAAATTCCCTCTGTTATAGGGAGTTTAGCCTGTGTGAATGTAGAGGGCTCCTGAAAGTAATATTGGAGGAATCTGAAAAAGAGCAGTTTGTCTCTTCCACTCTTGGAAAGGGAAATAAGAGAGTGTAGTATCAGTCCCTCTGAGGGAAGGTGATCAATGGGAGGCCATGGCTAAGGAGCCAGCTGGTGCCCGGATATTGCTCTAGGTGATGTTCTATAAAGGGTAGAGCGCGGAGGGCTAGAGGTCAGACACTTCCTCCATTTTGACAAGAGCTGTTCCATTGTTTCCTCTTTTAGGCCTTACTCCCGATGTGCTTGCAGGCACTCTATCATTCTGTCTCTTTCTCAGCATGTTCTCATCTTCTCATTTCACTGTTGTTTCAGGCATACTTTGGAGACATTGTGGGTTTGGTTCCAGGCTGCCACAATAAAATGAATGCTGCAATAACGTGAGTCACATGAACTTTGGGGTTTCCTATTGCCTATAAAAGTGATATTTACAGTATAGTCTGTTAAATGTGCAATGTGTACAAATGTACATTATGTCTGTAAAACAATTTACATGTCTTAATTAAAAAATACTTTATTGCTAAAAAGTGCTAACCATCATCTGGCAATGCAGGGTTTCCACAGACCTTCAATTTGTAAAAAGCACAGTTATCTGCAGAGCACAATAAAACCAAGTGCAGTAAAACTAGGTATTTTTGTACATGCTAGCAATTTGGTGTTGGCAAGCTACCTGCTTGCTCCACACATTATTTGTTCAGTGTGATTTTAATGTGTAGGTTACTGATCATGACCTAGGAGCGTCATGTGAGCGAAAGATGGAATAACGTGGGGCAGGGATCAACCATGACTGAGGTACAGAAGGGTAAAGAGCAGAACGTTTAATCATAGTCTGGAGTCCAAAGGTCTGTCACATTGCTCAATCAGCTTCACACCAGAATCATCTGGGGGATAAAACTTTTTAAAATTGAAGCATAATTTACATACAATATTATGTTAATTTCAGGTGTATAACAAAATGATTTGACATTTCTATGCATTGCAAAATGATCACTTGGGGAATGTAATTTTTAAAAATATAGATGCTAGGGCCCCTGTCAGACTTACTAAATCAACATCACTGGGATTGTGTCCATTCTTTTCCCCCCAGATTCTGCAGATGATTCTAATGCAAATTTCTGAAAGTGACACATTTAGGGAACAAACTCGAAATTATAAATCTGTTTCAAGGGCAGGCAGGAATATTTGTCTTAGAGGAAGGCAGAAAAAATTTCCAGAGTCTCAGTCCTCTATGGAGAGAAATGTGTTCTTATTATGGGAAAAAGGGTACACTGAGTCTGGGAACTTCCTTTGGAAATCCATCTCAATAGAATTTTTACTATCAGGACATATTTCTCACATGAAATCCATTTCTTTTTGGTTTGTGGACAAAAGCAAAACAAAATAAAACTGACCCCTGTCTTCATTTCTCATATATTTACACTATTTCCTCACTGTAGGGCCATTATCAGATTCCAGTCAAAAAATTCATATTATGGGTAAAACTGGATGAAGTACTTTTCTGATATATTCAGTAACTCAGCCAATACATTTACTGTATTGTGGATAATGTAACAAAACCTCAGTGCTTTCATTTCATCATCTCTTAAAGCTTCTAAAGTTTTTTAGAAACTCATAATTTCCTCTTATATTTCTTTAGGGATGTTATTTTCTAAAATATGGCTTTTTACTAATCTTTTATAGTTTGTGCATTTGGTGTCTTATTTAAGGAATCCTAACCTGTATCAAGGTCATCATGATATTCACCTACATTTTCTTTTAAAAGTTAAATGTCTTTGAAAATTGTTCTTCTTTGCACCATTTTCCAAATTCTTATATGTTATTGGAGCCCCACTCTAGATTCCAAGTGTAGAAAGTTCCTGCCCAGCACAGAGAAGAATGTTTCTGTAGTTCTTGCTACAGAGTCAAGATCCAAAAATCCTCAACCCAGAATAAAATAAACTAGGAATGTACAGAGATAAAAATCTATCAAATGTGGTAAAAGAAGATAGCAGAGTAGTATGAGCTAATGGAAATATTAATTATCTTAGAGTTAATGTGTATTTCCCCTAGAGAAATGCCTCTCCTACTTTGGCTCAGATGGTAAAGTGTCTGTCTATAATGCGGGAGACCCAGGTTCAAGACCTGGGTTGGGAAGATCCCCTGGAGAAGGAAATGGCAATCCACCCCAGCACTATTGCCTGGAAAATCCCATGGACAGAGGAGCCTGGTAGGCTACAGTCTATGGGGTCGCAAAGAGTCAGACATGACTGAGCGACTTCACTTTCATTTTCCCCTAGAGATACCTGAGAGATGAGATCTTAAGCCTTAAGAAGGCTGAGCAAATGAAGGGCATGTGGACTAATGACTGGTAATCATGCTGTGGTTATGCTTACTGCATGTTTGTCAGACGTCTAGCCGAGGTATACTTATCATGTGTTTGCCAATATGTCTAGCAGGGCCTTTAAGATGTCCTTGAGTAAAAGTCATTGTACAGCTCCACGTCAGCTCTAGTAAAAAACCAACTACCTCGAAGAAAGTAATCTTTTGATGAAATTCCTGGAAGACATCTCATATGTGAACCCCTATTACATATGCAACTACTCCCTCAGGTTCTTGGCTCAACTTTGGAACTGGCTGCTGGATTTGGGGCTCCAGCTCTTGCACTGCTTTGTTGTTGTTGAGCTCAGTCGTGTCCGACTCTTTTCAACCCTACGGACTGCAGCCCGCCAGGCTCCTCTGTCCATGGGATTCTCCAGGCAAGAATACTGGAGTGGGTTGCCATTTCCTCCTCCAGGGAATCTTCCTGACTCAGGGATCAAACCCACATCTCCTGCATTGCAGGCGGATTTTTTTTGTCACTGAGCTGCCAGGAAAGCCCACACTGCTTTATGAATGTCTATCATCTAGTGTCTTCCGCCTGCCTCCAGGATTGTGTCAGCCAGTTTTGTCTACTGTGATTGACTTGGCTCACTTGTATCCTTTGCCCTAGCTAATCAGAATCATTCGGCCTCCATGTAGGTTACTTAAATCCATCTCAAGCTGATGAGAATAAGCTTCTGGCCCAAATTTCCCAACTGTTACCAGGTGGGAACCAGGACTTGCATTAAGAAAGCCAAACCTTTAGGATACTCTCCACATACTCACAGAGAAGGCAATGCTAACCCACTCCAGTACTCTTGCCTGGAAAATCCCATGGATGGAGGAGCCTGGTAGGCTGCAGTCCATGACATTGCTAAGAGTAGGACAGGACTGAGCGACTTCACTGTCAATTTTCACTTTCCTGCATTGGAGAAGGAAATGGCAACCCACTCCAGTGTTCTTGCCTGGAGAATCCCAGGGACGGGGGAGCCTGGTGAGCTGCCGTCTATGGGGTCACACAGAGTCGGCACGACTGAAGTGACTTAGCAGCAGCAGCAGCAGCCACATACTTAAATGATCTAATTGACAATTGTCCCAACAAAGAGGCATCTCTACTGATATAAACAGTCCCTTTTCAAAGGTGTGACTTGTGTTAGGCCACCTTGTGCAGAATAGCACCACTCTTTGTGGGAGGCACCCTCTCATCAAGTGAATCTGATAGTTCGGTGGCCCCAGAGGGTGATTCTGCTCCTCGCCAGGAGCAGCTTTCCCTACCGTCCACTGTAAGAAATGTTACTGCTGTCCTCGTGACCTTGCCTAGAGGAATGGCCAGACAGAGCAAAACATGACATTTTCTTTTTCCTTTCAATCACAATCTTTTTCTTTTCTGATTATAGTAAGACAGTATGTGTGCACATTTAAAAAAAAATGCAGTCAATACCAAAATGTATATAGTAGAAAACAAAAAGTATTCAGTAATGCCAACAGAAATAATCTTAATGTATGCAGAAAATGTTTACATATGTATATATGCACTCAAAAGCACATATATATTTATTAAAATGAAGAATTTTATAACCTCTTTTTTTAACTCAAAATATTGAGAATAAATACTTTTTCATTTCAACTCAATCCTTTTTTTTTTTTTAACTGTGCTATAGTATTCTATATATGTGTATCATCGTTCATTTACTTAATTCTCTAATGGGAATTTCAGTAACTTTCATGAATATTTTCTTTGTTTTTTTAGTAGTTACCATTAAATTATTAACATATGAATTTAAGTAAGCTTAACAAACGAAAAAAACGACCAAAAACCCAGAGTCTGAAATTAATCTCTGGACCTTTCCTGGACAAGAAAAGAAATTTTAAACACTTTACTACTGAACACAGTTCACCTGTCACTCTACCATTTTCCTTGTAAATATTGCTTAGAGTTTTAATTTTGCCTCTTTGAAAAACAGAATAATTCAACTCTTTGAAGTTTAGAAAATATGTTACCCATACATTACTACTTTCTATGCTCTCTAGTCTTCCTGAATCTAACTCCCACCCACTCCCTCCCCCACACCCTCTGGACTGTGGAAGTGGCAGGTACGTGCAGAGGCTCCAGAGTCAGACTGCCTGGATCAGACCCTCGGTTCTGCCACTTGAAAGCTGAAAGGTGTGTGGCTTTGGATAAGTGACTTAACTTTCCCGTGCTTCAGTTTTCTTGTCCATAAAATCAGGGTAATTATAGTAACTAGCTTATCAAATTGCTGTGAGAATTAAATTGATGCCTTTGAATAGCACCTTTGCACTAGTAAATGGCCAATAATTATTTGCTAATATTATAATTGTGGGCTTTCTAGGTGGCTCACTGGTAAAGAATCTGCCTGCCAATGCAAGAGATGTAGGTTCTATCCCTGGGTCAGGAAGATTCCCCTGGAGTAGGAAGTGGCAACCCACTCCAGGATTCTTGCCTAGAAAATCCCATGGAGAGAGGAGCCTGGTGGGTTACAGTTCATGGGGTTGCAAAGAGTCAGACACGACTGAGCGACAAAGCATACAATATTATAATTGTTAGTTTCCTATAGTAGGTTCTTTCCACGAAGGGTCTTTTAGTTCCATACCTACTTCTACCATTATATTTTATATTTTCATACATTTTCATGTTTCATTCTTTCATTTCAGCTTGAACTCCTTTCAGCATATCTTGTAGTACAAGTCTAATGGTGATGAACTCCCTCAGCTTCTGTTTGGGAAAGTCCATCTCTCCGTTCCTGAAAGACAACCTTGCTAGGTAAAGTATTCTTGGCAGATTTTTTTTAGTTCTTGTACTTTTGAATATATTATCTTACTCTCCTCTGGCCTGCAAGTTTTCTGCTGAGAAATCTTGGTCATCGCCTTCTGCTGGTTCCCTTTATGTGTGAGATTTTTTTTTTCCTCTTGCTGCTTTTAAAATACTCTCTTCGTCTTTGGTTTTAGATAGTTATATCATACCTTGGATAAAATCATTTGGGGTTGAAATTTTGGGATTTATTAGCTTCACTGGGCTTCCCAGTTGGCTCTAATGGTAAAGAACCCACCTGCCAATGCAGGAGATAAAAGAGACATGGATGATCCCTGGGTCGGCAGGATCCCCTGGAGAAGGGCATGGCAACCCACTCCAGTATTCTTGCCTGGAGAATCCCATGGACAGAGGAGCCTGGTGGGCTACAGTCCATAGGGTTGCAGAGTCGGACACGACTGAAGTGACTTAGCACACGTGCCTTAGCTTCCTTGAACTTGGACATCCAAACGTATCCTCAGATTTGGAAAGTTCTCAGTTACTGTTTCTTTAAGTAAACTTTCTGCTCCTTTCTCCCTTTCTTTTCCTTCTGGACTCCAGTTATGTGTAGATTGTTTCTTTTGATGGTATCTCATAATTCACATAGACTGTCTTCATTCTTTTCATTCTTTTTTCCTTTTGCTTCTCTGATCAGATAATTTCAAACGACTTGTTTCTTGATTGACTGAGTCTATTTCAGCTCAGTTGAAACTGTTGAATTCTTCAAGCACTGTATTCTTCAGTGCTAAGGTTTCTGTTTTTATTTGTGGCTTCTATTTCTTTGTTTAACTTCTCATTTTCTTCATGCATTGTATTCCTAGTTTCATTTAATTGTCTCTCTTTTCTTTTAGTTCACTAAATTTCCAATATTTTCATTTTTTAAATTATGAAAGTATGATAACACATTTACAGGAAACTTGGAAAATACAGAACAAGGTTACATATAGTTCCACTATATATTACAATTATTTTTAAAAGTAACTAAATTAAGATTTTTAGTTGGAGTTTCAATATCAAATTCACAAAAATTACTAGAATGCATATACAGAGAAGTAGAAGAATATAGTAGGCCTGAAAAGCACTATGAACCAATTCAACATAATTAAGATTTAAATTTCTTTAAGAGGATTGTTATGAATTATTTGTCAGTTCATAGATCTCCATGTCTTTAAGGTCAGTCATTGCACTTTTAATAGCTTTCTTTGATGGAGTCATGTTTCTTTGATTATTGATCCCTCGGGCCTTATATCGGTGCCTATGAATTTGAGGAAGCAGTCATCTCTTCCAGTCTTTACAAACTGTCTTTGCCAGGCAGAAATCTTTCACCAATCAGCCTATCCAGAGATTCTAGGCAGATTGTGTGGTGTGTCTAAGGGCAGGCTTGCTACTGTATTCCTTGGGCAGGCAGGTCTGCTGCCTGCGTCAGCGTGTAAGAAGGCTTGGTATTTGGGTAAATAGGGGTCAGCTTGGTGCCTGGGTCCACAGTGGCTCACTGGCAGGCCTGGTGCTTGAGTCCACACTGATGAACCTGAGACTGGGTCGTTATGGGCAGACCTGGATCTTGGGTCCACGGGAGCCAACCAGGTGCAAAGGGCCAGTGGGGTAGGCCCATCATCTTAATCTGTGTGGGTCTATCTGGTACTAGGGTAGACTGGGAGCCTGACTGCATAGGAGCTGGCCTGAAGGCTGGGACCACAGGGCTACCCTGGCACGAGGACAAGCCTGGAACATGGGGATGCAGGAGTCATCCTGTCACCTGGGGCCTTAGGGGCCAGCCTGGAAGTTGTGTCTGTGGGTCCAGGCTGGTGTGGTATGGACTGCAAGCATGAACCTATGGGAACCAGCCTTGAGGGTAGGGCCTCAGGGGCTGGCCTAGTGATGGAGAAGGCTAGGAGCCTGGGTCTGTAGCAGCCTATCTGGAGTCTGCACCCACAGGGGCCAGTGTGGCATGAGATGGCATGGGATCCTGGGATTATGGGAGCTGGCCTGGTGGTGGGTTGGATCAAAAACCTGTCCTTGGTAGTTGGCCTGGTGCTGGCCCAGCCAGGAGCCAGGGTTTATGGAAACTCTTGGGAAGCCAGAGGCCACTGGAGCCACCCAGGGCCATAGGAGGTGGCTGGTGCTGGTATGTGCCAAGAGGCTGGATTAGCAGGATCCTGCCAGGAGCCTGGGCCGTGGAAGCCCTCTGGGACTTCTGGAGCTGGCTGGCACGAAGGTGGTCTAGGGCCCTGGGTTTGCAGTTCCTCTGGGAACCTGGAACCATGAGAGTCCTCTGGTGCCACTGGGGCCTGCAGACCCTGGAGTGAGCTGCAGCCTATGTTCAAGGGAGCCTACAGAAAGCCGCCTAAAGGCTGAAGGAGTTAGCTGGGTTCTGGGGAGGGTGGCTCTGGGGTCCACAGTGAAATTGCCTGCTCACTACTTCACTGTCTTTCTCCCTTGGGGAGGTTGTCTGTCTTGACCCAGGCAGTCTAGATTTGGAGAAGGTGTGACGGGAATAATGTGAAACTATCATTCCTACCCTCCTCAATGCATTTTTTTCTTATTTCTGTGTTTCGCTCAGATTCTCTAATTCATCACCCAGACTCTTGTGAAGGTATTTTTATATGTGGATAGTTGTTCAAATTGATATTTCCAGGAGGAAATCAGTGGTAGAAATTTCTATGCTGCCATTTTGCTGATGTCATTCCCCTCCTGGATCAGGTTTTTTGATCCACTCTGAGAATCTCTGTCTTTTAGTTGACACATTCAAACTGCTGACATTCAGAGTGATTATTGATGTAGTTGGACTAATAGCTACCACTTTTATTACTACGATTGACCCTGGACAATGCTAGCTTCAACTGCATGGGTCCACTTATACATGGGTATTTTTCAATAGTAAATACTACAGTATTACATGGTCTGTTGAATCCACAGATGCTGAGGGCCTACAAGTCACGCGCAGATCAACTCCCATTGTTGTTCAAGGGTCAATCGTATTTTCTGTTTTCTGCCCTTCTTTTCCACCATTTATAGCTTTAATTGACCATTTTGTATTATTCCTTTTTATCTGCTCTCAGCATATTAGTTATATTTGTTTTATTTTTTTCAGTGTTTGTCCTAAAAATTTAAACATATGGATACATTTGGATTTACTAACCCAAATCCACTTTCAGATAACACTATATACTTCTTCATGAGTAGTGAAAGTACCCTATAATAACAAAATAATCCTAATTTCTCTCTTCTGTCCCTTACATCCTTGCTCATTCATTTTATTTATATATAAGCATACACACACACATATATATAGCTATATGTAGTTGAGTACTGTGTTGCTATTATCTGTTAAATCTGTAAGAATACAAAAATAAAAATTTTAATTTTCCTTCACTTATTCCTTCTCCAATGCTCTTCCTTTATATAGATAAGAGTTTCTGACATGTATCATTTTTGTTCTCTCAAAAGCACCTCTTGCAAGGCAGGTCTACTGACAACAGATTCCCTTAATTTTTGCTTGAGAAAGTCTATTTATGCTTCACTTTTGATGAAAGTGAAAGAAGAGAGTTAAAAAGTTGACTTAAAGCTCAACATTCAGAAAACTAAGATCATGGCATCCGGTCCCATCACTTCATGGCAGATATATGGGGAAACAGTGGAAACAGTGGCTGACTTTATTTTTCTGGACTCCAAAATCACTGCAGATGGTGATTGCAGCCATGAAATTAAAAGATGCTTACTCCTTGGAAGGAAAGTTATGACCAACCTAGATAGCATATTGAAAAGCAGAGATATTACTTTGCCAACAAAGGTCCATCTAGTCAAGGCTATGGTTTTTCCAGTGGTCATGTATAGATGTGAGAGTTGGACTGTGAAGAAAGCTGAGCGCCAAAGAATTGATGCTTTTGAACTGTGGTGTTGGAGAAGACTCTTGAGAGTCCCTTGGACTGCAAGGAGATCCAACCAGTCCATCCTAAAGGAGATCAGTCCTGGGTGTTCATTGGAAGGACTGATGTTGAAGCTGAAACTTCAATACTTTGGCCACCTGATGTGAAGAGCTGACATATTGGAAAAGACCCTGATGCTGGGAGGGATTGAGGGCAGAAGGAGAAGGGGACGACAGAGGATGAGATGGTTGGAGGCATCACTGACTCAATGGACCTGGGTTTGGGTGGACTCCGGGAGATGGTGATGGACAGGGAGGCCTGGTGTGCTGAAGTTCATGGGATTGAAAAGAGTCGGACATGACTGAGCGACTGAACTGAACTGAACTTTGAAGGATAATTTTGCAGAATGTGGAATTCTAAGTTGGTGAGGGTTTTATTTTCTCTCAGCACTTTTTACTCCACGGTGAAATGTTTTCTTACTTAAATGGCTTCTGAGAATAAGTTAGTTGTAATTCTTATCTTTGCTCCTCTATAGATGAGATTCCCCCAGCCTCATCCCTCTAGCTTCGTTCAGGAGTTTTTCTATATGTTTAATTTTCTGTACTTTGAAAATGACATGCCTAGGTGTAGTTTTTTTTGGAAGCTTTAATTCTGCTTGGTGTTCTCTGAGCTTCCTGGATCTGTAGTTTGGTGTCTCACATTAATTTGAGGGAAATTCTTAGTCATTATTGCTTTGCATATTTCTTCTTTTTTGTTTGTTTGCTGTTGTTGTCCTCCTTTTGGTATTCCCTTATGCACAGGTACACCTTTTGTAGTTGTCTCACAATTCTTGGATATTCTGGGGGGTTTTTTTCTTCAGACTTTGTCTCTTTGTTTTTCAGTTTTGAAGATTTCTGTTAAGATATCCTCAAGCTCAGAGGTTCTTTCTTCAGCTGTCTAGTCTACTAATAAGTCCATCAAAGGCATTATTCTTTTATCTTTCAGTGTTTTTTTATCTCTAGGATTTTTTTCAGTTCTTTCTTAAAATTTCCATCCTTTGCTTCTATGCTGTCTACTTTATTCACTAGACCCTTAGCATATTAATAATAGTTGTTTAAATCATAAGTCTGATAATTCCAACATCCCTGCCATGTCTAAGACATGTTTTTAAGGCTTGCTCTGTTTCTTATGCCTTGTTCTTTCTTTTTTTTTTTTTTTGCTTTTTGTATGTCTTGTTATATATATATAGGGCTTCCCTGGTGACTCAGATGGTAAAGAATCTATCTACAATGCAGGAGACCCAGGTTTGATCCCTGGGTTGGGAAGATCCCCTGGAGGAGGGAATGGCAACCCACTTCAGTATTCTTGCCTAGAGAATTCCATGGAAGAGGAGCCTGGCAGACTACAGTCTGTGGGGTCACAAAGAGTCAGACATGACTGAGAGAATCTCAGTAACCAAGCATGATGCACTGGATAAAAGGAACTGCTATAAATAGGCCTTTAGTGATGTAGTGGAAAAATGGGGGGAGTGGGGGAGGAAGGGAAGTGCTCTATAGTCCTAAGATTAGGTCTCAGTCTTTTAGTGAGCCTGTGCCTCTGGATTGTGAACTTCACATGTGCTTCTCAGTCCCCTCACCCATACCCTGAAATGGAACAGGATGACTTCGGGGGCAGGGGTGGGGGTGGGCTGGAGGGCGGACCCTGAACTGGTTATTTCTCTTTCCCAGGCCAGTTAGGCTCTGATAAAACCCCATCTGGTTCCATTCTGGTTAAACAGTTTCTCCTGAAGGCAGACCTTGTTAAGAAGAACTGAATGTTCTGATTTATTTCAAAATCGTTCCTGCAGAATAGTTCCAGTAGAAGCATGGTGGGAAAACAGGTTGTGGTGGGATTTTTCTTCAGTATTCACTGTGAGAGCCTGGAGGAGATCCAGAAGGTAAAACTCATGACTGTGTGGAAGCCCTCAATGACGGGATTCCTCTTGAGTTTTCAGAGTTCTCCACACTGAGCCTCCAGCAATTTGTAAATCACAGTTCAGGTTTCCCTACTTCAACACTGGTTCCCACAGAGGTTGCTGCTCCAGTACGCTCTGATTCTCTGTGTTTGCCTGTTGGTTTCTCCAATTTGTGTAGCAGCATTTTGCCCTGTGGCTTCATTTCTCTTTGGATCTAAGAAGATTTGTTGACTTTTGTTTTACTTATTGTTAGGCTGGAGTGGCAACTTCCAAGCTTCTTATATGCTGGACTGGAAACTGACATCTCTTTTTACCTGTTCATCTCAAAAGTATGAAAAGTCTCAGTGATTCTTTGTGAATCTTTGCTAGGCCTCTTTCTTCTAGCAGTTTCTCATCTGTTTCCCTTGTTTGCCCTATTATTTTACTGGGGCTTTCAGAAATTATATGTCAGTAGACTTCATATTCTATCTACAGAATGTCCCTTGGACAAAAATATGGAAAACTTAAGAACTGGAATGGCTTGATCGGTTCTACCCTTTCTAATAAGATTTTCCCAATCTGTCATCCAGTCACCCTATCCACTTCCTTTTGGTTCTTTATGACCCCTCTTCCATTCCAAAAAATAACCCCAAAATCCTCACTAGTTTATCTTAACAGGTGTTTATTTTTTCTTTTTACCATACTCATGGTTTTGCACAGTTTTATGGAACCTAGTTGTACGTTTTGTGATAAGTACTTTGTTTTAAATACTTCTGGCTTTATCTCTGGCTTTACATCTTTTGTTGCTAGAGTGATAATATCTGCTGAATTGTGTCTTCAAATAAATGTCTCTTTGTACGTGGCTTAGGTGTGGTTTTTATGAACCAATCGTTGTAGAAAGAGGAAGCATTGACCTGATGAATTTAAATCAATCTGAGACCATTTCTCTCAGTGAAAAGGGTTCAGTTTCTTTCAGTGCTAGGAGTTCAACCAGCTTCTAGACAAGCATGATAGAAAAGTTGACATCTGACTGAAAGACTGAAAATTCTGAGGAAGGAGGAATAGGGAAATAGATATTGAGTAATTAAGAAATACCCAGAACCCTTACATGGTTATTTCAAAAGCGGTTAAGATGCCACTTTTATGTCATTCTTCTGATACCCTAGTCCAACAAAATCTGTCCCACCACCTGTTTTTATAAGATTTTACTGAAACACAGCCATACTTATAATAAGTATTGTATATGGCTGCTTTCACACCACATTGGAGAACTGAGTAGTTGTGGCAGAGACCCTATGGCCTGCAAACCCTAAAGCCTTTATGATTTGATCCTTTCAGAAAGCTTGCTGACCCTTGCCCTGAAAGATTAAATCTAAACTCATCCTGGATTTCAAAGCCTTCTATCATCTTTCATCACTCTACTGATCTTATTTAATCAGCATTATTCACTGTATACAACCTCTAATCCAATCAGATTAATTTATTTACCTACCCCCAAAAGTGTGTGTTCATTCCCCACTTTTCTCTTTTGTCTCTGGCCTTTCCAGTTTGGAACGTTCTCCTTCAATCTTACATATCTTTGAAGGCCCGTCTCAAGTTCCTGAAGTTTTCTTTGTTAACTCTGCCCACGCTAGAACCTTGTTTGCTGCATTTATTGCCTCTATCACACTATGAGGCATTTTGAGTCTGTATATGTTTTATAAATATATAAACACATATCTGTCCAATTGAATGCAAAACTCCTGGATATTAAAGTCTTGGTAATATAATATTTTTGGTGTGTCTTTTTATAGAAATCCAAGCAATGCTGAACAAAGAGAAGGCACTTAACTGATATTGTCAAACTCCGCCTCCCACACATCCAGGATTAGTCTGTTTCTCTATACCCCTCTCCCATTCTAATTTGAGCTTCACGTCTTCTCATCTGGCTTAATGCTACAGTCTCCCAAGTGCCCCTGCTCCTTCTGGCCCCTACAGTCATCTCCCCAGATGGCAAACAGACTGTGGTGGTTGAGTCACTAAGTTGTGTTCGACTCTTTGTGACCCCATGGACTGTAGCCCACCGGACTCCTCTGTCCATGCAATTTCCCAGGCAAGAATACTCGAGTGGGTTGCCATTTCCTTCTCTGGGAGATCTTCCCAACTCAGGGATTGAACCCGCATCTCCTGCAGTGCAGGTAGTCTCTTGCATTGCAGGCAGATTCTCTACCAACTACCTTCCAGGTCACGAATGTCTGTCTTTTCATAATTTGGGTCTCTCTCTCCTCCTTGCCTGACTGCCCAATCTGTACTGACTTCCCCTCACTTCCAGTATGTCACTTTAGCACCCAGTTTCACTTTCTTCATTGTCCTGATCTTGACAAAAATTGTCTTGTTTTCTTGTTTAGCCATTTCCCCTGTAAATACAGCTCAAGGAGCTTACCTGATTTGTGCATAGCTGTATCTTCAGCCCCTAGAACAATGCCTGGTGTATGAGGTGTTCAGTAGCTCTTTATGGAAAAAATAAAACCATTCATAGATTTATTTTCTTTTAAAATAGTAAAAAAGAACTTTTGTTCACTCTCATTAACATGCATTTACTAAGCACCTACTTTCATGGTATTACCATTTAGGGTTTTGCACAAACTGTTCTTAGGGGCGGTGTTAGTTTCCTAGAGATCATAACAAATTACCACAGACTAAATGGCTTATATAACCTTATTCTCTCACCGTTCAGGAGGCCAGAAATATTGGCAGGACTGAATCCTTCTGGAGGCTCTGAGGGAAAATTCATCCCATGCCTCTTTCCTTGTCTGGTAATTGCTGGCGATCCTTGGCATCCTGTGAGTCATGGGTGCATCACTCCAATCTCTCCAATCTCTCCTTTCATCTTCACATTGCCTTTCCTCATGTGCTTCTCGGTGTCCTCCTCTGTCTCTTACAAGAACACTCGCATTGGATTTAGGGTTCACTCTAATACAGTAAAATCTAATCTTTATCTTTTATTATATCTCCTGTTACCTTCTTCCCAAGATCACATTCTGAGGTTCCCCATGAACATGAATTTTGAGAGGACACTATTTAGCCTGTTACTGGGGTTCATTTGACACAGAGACTAACAATCTACTCTTCCTGTAATTTAGTGCCCTTAGGTTGTTATTTGAGTGGCCAGCAATCACCTCCCTCCCCCAGAAAACCCCAATTTCTATTAGGAATTACTTCTTCCATTTTGTGAACAATCTTGGTAAAGATGTAAATCAATGTTTCTTGTCCCAGCATAACCAAGGAGCCACATTTGACCCAAAGGAAGACAAATGGACTCCTAGGATATTTATTTTTACAAAGGGATCTTTCTTTATATTTTGGCAACCTTTCAAGATAGAGTTTTTACTAAATGTCCTATGATAGTAACACTGGAAATCTGAATTGACAGAACACATTACACAATCTGGACTCCTAGAACTTCTCACCTGGAGAAGGGACACCAGGATGGGAAGTAAAGGGTGAGTATGCGTGGGAGCAGCAGCTCCTTGACAAGATCTGTAAGTTGTTGCTGCCTAGACTCCAGAGCCTGTCCCCATTCCTGTCTTGTGTCCAGGTCTGGCCCTCTAGCCCCCTGCCCATCCCATGAGTTCCTGGCTAGTACTCTCTGGAAGTCCCTGTTTGCTTGTTAGCCAAAATCCATTCCTATCATTTACAACCAAAGAAACTCAGCTGTTACTCTGAGATCCAGGTTTGTTCAGTGTTGGTGCAGTTTTCCATATTTAGCTCTGAATTCTGACATGCTGAGTTTACTACTACAGGAGATACTACCTTCAAAATGTCAATTTCAGCTCAAACCTACAAATTAGTGAAATTACGAGACAGTATCTATTAGCATTATTATTAATTTATAATCCATCTTGTTACAAAAGGATTGCATTGTGTTAAATTATGCTACAAAGGTACACCAAAAAAAAAGTACATTTAAAATAAGAAACAAAAAATGAGACGAGGGAAAAATAAGGATAGAAAAGTGAGATGGGGCCACAAGTGAGCCTAATCCATAAAATGGTTACCATGAAGGCCTAGACAATAGAGAAAAGAAATAATAACCTGAGAGGGTCTACAAGCTACTGTTGTTGCTATGGTATTTGGCAACAATATTTTCCACTTGAAATAATACCTGCTCAACCCACATTTCTGTTAAAAGAACTTGAAATCTCTTTATAGTAAAATGGGGCCATGAAATAGTCAACTTGCCAAATAGGAACTGCCAAATCCCAGAAAAGACAATGAATTTGCTTAAAGTCATTATGCTATCACTTTAAAGATGGTTAAAAAAAAGTCCTAAAACATGAATTTTAATTAATTTATTTATATATGTTAATAATACTCAAAAAACCCCTTAGGCTATAGTGCCTTATTTTATTTTATTGTTTATTTTTAAATTTTTTAAATTAAAAAAGTTGTTATTGGGGTATGCTGCTGCTGCTGCTAAGTCGCTTCAGTCGTGTCCGACTCTGTGCGACCCCATAGACGGCAACCCACCAGGCTCCGCGGTCCCTGGGATTCTCCAGGCAAGAACACTGGAGTGGGCTGCCATTTCCTTCTCCAATGCATGAAAGTGAAAAGTGAAAGTGAAGTCGCTCAGTCGTGCCCGACTCTTAGCGACCCCATGGACTGCAGCCTACCAGGCTCTTCCGTCCATGGGATTTTCCAGGCAAGAGTACTGGAGTGGGGTGCCATTGTATAGTTGCTTTCTAATGTATTGGTTTCTGCTGTACAGTGAAATAAATCAACTGTATGTGTATATATGTATCCTCTCTTGGACCTCTCTCCTGCCCGCCCCCACCCCCCATCCCACCCGTCTAGGTCACCGCAGAGCACGGAGCTGAGCTGTAGTGCCTTATTTTAAATTGTTGATAATTTATTTTGCTTTACTAGACGGATCTTGGCAAACTTAATTTTATAACCTTTTGTTGCAAATTAAACTATTTTAAATTCAGTAGAGAAATGCTGTTTGAAAGAACACCTGTAGTCAATCTTTTTGCAAATCAAATATCAGTCCCTTATGTATTATTTTAGTGATGTAGTATTTTCACATACTATAGAAATGCTGGTTCCCCTCTTGCAGTTTTTATAAAAGAGGCAAAGCCCAGATTTTAAATGCAAACACTGCATAAAGATATTGCTCATACATAGTAACACAGTAAACATAATCATAAGATACTGATCTTCATTATTATAATGAAGATTTTCCCATTTTAATATTTATTGCATTTTTTTTCTACCAAACCTTTTCTACCAAAATGGATCTGAGGCAACTATTGAATACATCACAAGTGCCACCTAGTGCTTTCTTTGAAAATAACATTTTTGTATCTTCAGAAACTAGACCGAGAAACAAGATGTCAAAGTCCCATACTCCCAGGGCAGAACCTGTTTAAATAGCTCTGCTTCCTAAAAAAAGAATGTTTTCAGCCAAAAAGCAATTTGAAAGAAAAATTTGGTAGTAAGTTTGACTGTAGTCAGATCTTCCAATGCTGATTGGTTTTATTTCTATATAGGTACTGTGGTGTTGGAAAAGACTCTTGAGAGACCCTTGGACTGCAAGGAGATCCAACCAGTCCATTCTGAAGGAGATAAGCCCTGGGATTTCTTTGGAAGGAATGATGCTAAAGCTGAAACTCCAGTACTTTGGCCACCTCATGTAAAGAGTTGACTCATTGGAAAAGACTGATGCTGGAAGGGATTGGGGGCAGGAGGAGAAGGGGACGACAGAGGATGAGATGGCTGGATGGCATCACTGACTCGATGGACGTGAGTCTGAGTGAACTCCAGGAGTTGGTGATGGACAGGGAGGCCTGGCGTGCTGTGATTCATGGGGTTGCAAAGAGTCAGACATGACTGAGCGACTGAACTGAACTGAAATGAGGTACAGATTTCCCCTCTGTCTGAAAGCAGAGTGTTCCTGCTTTTGTATGCAGAAATGAAACCTTTTTATGCAGAAATGACGTAAAGCAAAGAAGCAATTGCCTGAGGACACATCTTGCTAAAGGATGCACAGAGTAAATTGAGGTATCTGATGTGGAGTCGCTGAGTGTATGTAATTCCCTGGCAGGGAGGCTGGTGGTGCCACTCCACTTGTGTGTGCTACTTCTATAGTGGCTTGCTGCAAACCATGCACTGAACGCTGTTTTCACTTTTTTGCCTTGTTTCGGAAAAGTGAGAATCTTTTTTCAGATTTTTTTTAATTAGTGAAAACAAGTACTGATGTAGGTCTTTCGTAAAGATGAAGTAGCATAGGGCAAACTTTGGAAAAGCAGGGGACACCTGTATAGATGGAGTTAAGTAAAGGATACTAAAGGAAGGGAAAACGAAGGCATTTCCATACAGAAGTAACAGCCAACATTTCCAAAAGTACTTCTTCCCAACTCCCAATAGGAGCTGATAATCTCTTGGAAGCTCTACTTCTACCATCATTTATGCCCCAAGTCACTCCTCTTCCCCACTGTCTTTAAAGGCACTGATCTGTTGTTACCATCATTGTCTCACCACCGCCACCACCCATAGTCATAATCACAAGCATCATCTGAGTAACTCTTGTCGTAGGACCCAGTGCTGCTGTCAAGGGAACAAACACAGGTTTTAGCTGCTACAATCAAGGCACTTAATGTCAACTGGGAAAGAGGAATAGAAGAAAGAGAAAGACAGAGAAGAGAAATATAAGTGTAACAGTAAAACAGCAATACTTTTAAAACCCATCACCGTTTGTCCAGTTCACAGAACGGAAATCACTGGAACCATCCCCGCCCTTTACATTCCTGGTGCCAGAGTTTTGTAGCCCTCATCGGAAATGACTTTCCTCCTCTATTGTCTGTTTATTCCTCTGCCTCATGCCTGGAAAATTGCAACAGACTTATCCTTTGGCTTTCTGTTTCTGCCCCTGCCGGGCTAACATCACAGTAGTGCTGCCTTTAGCTTTTCATTCTCTTCCCCAATAACTAGAATGGCTTTCTGTGCTTATCAGTCTATGGACACAAATCTCTAAGCCCAGAGTAGAAGAATGCCTTCCATAATTTACATGAACTTTATCCATTCAATCTGATAGGCCACCATATCCCCAACACTAAAATTTTTATCCTCAAAGGGCAGTTCTCTTTTAACTTTGAAACCCAGTGCCACACCATGCTTTCATTTCCTTTTTAAAATTGTGTGGGTTCCCGCCTGTCCCCACCAGTATTTCTACTTTTTTTTTCTTTTGTCTTTTGGGCTCTTTGCCTAGTTTCAGCTTTTCCCAGTTCTTTCAGTTCAGTTCAGTCGCTCAGTTGTGTCCGACTCTTTGTGACCCCTTGGACTGCAGCATGCCAGGCCTCCCTGTCCATCACCAACTCCTGGAGTTTACTCAAACTCATGTCCATCGAGTTGGTGATGCCAACCAGCCATCTCATCCTTTGTCGTCGTCCCCTTCTCCTCCTGCCTTCAATCTTTCCCAGCACCAGGGTCTTTTCAAATAAGTCAGTTCTTCGCATCAGATAGCCAAAGTATTGGAGTTTCAGCTTCAACATTAGTCCTTCCAAAGAACATTCAGGACTGATTTCCTTTAAGATGGACTGGTTGGATCTCCTTGCAGTCCAAGAGACTCTCAAGAGTCTTCTCTAATACCACAGTTCAAAAGCATCAATTCTTCAGTGTTCAGCTTTCATTATAGTCCAACTCTCACATCCATTTATGATTACTGGAAAAACCATAGCTTTGACTAGATGGACCTTTGTTGGCAAAGTAATGTCTCTGCTTTTTAATATACTGTCTAGATTGGTCATCACTTTTCTTCCAAGGAGTAAGTGTCTTTAATTTCATGGCTGCAGTCACCATCTGCAGTGATTTTGAAGCCCCCAAAATAAAGTCTGTCACTGTTTCCATTGTTTGCCCATCTATTTGCCATGAAGTAATGGGACTGGATGCCATGATCTTAGTTTTCTGAATGTTGAGTTTTAAGCAAACTTTTTCACTCTCCTCTTTCACCTTCAACAAGAGGCTCTTCAGTTCTTCTTTGTTTTCTGCCATAAGGGTGGTGTCATCTGCATATCTGAGGTTATTGATATTTCTCCTGGCAATCTTGATTCCAGCTTGTGCTTCATCCAGCCCAGCGTTTCTCACAATGTACTCTGCATGTATGTTAAATAAGCAGGGTGACAATATATGGCCTTGACGTACTCCTTTACCTATTTGGAACCAGTCTCTTGTTCCATGTCCAGTTCTAACAGTTGCTTCTTGTCCTGCATACAGATTTCTCAAGAGACAGGTCATGTCGTCTGGTATTCCCATCTCTTTCAGAATTTTCCACAGTTTGTTGTGGTCCACACAGTCAAAGGCTCTGGTGTAGTCAATAAAGCAGAAGTTGATGTTTTTCTGGAACTCTCTTGCTTTTTCAATGATGTTGGCAATTTGATCTCTGGTTCCTCGGCCTTTTCTAAAACCAGCTTGAACATCTGGAAGTTCACAGTTCATGTACTGTTGAAGCCTGGCTTGGAGAATTTTGAGCATTACTTTACTAGCATGTGAGATGAGTGCAATTGTGCAGTAGTTTGAGCATTCTTTGGCATTGCCTTTCTTTGGGATTGGAATGAAAACTGACCTTTTCCAGTCCTGTGGCCACTGCTGAGTTTTCCAAATTTGCTGGCATACTGAATGTAGCACTCTCACAGCATCATCTTTTAGGATTTGAAATAGTTCAGCTGGAATTCTATCACCTCCACTAGCTTTGTCCGTAGTGATGCTTCCTAAGGCCCACTTGACTTTGCATTCCAGGATGTCTGGCTCTGGGTTGGTGATCACACCATTGTGATTATCTGGGCCATGAAGATCTTTTTTGTATAGTTCTTCTTATTGTGCCCATCTTTGCATGAAATGTTCCCTTGGTATCTCTAATTTTCTTGAAGAGATCTCTCATCTTTCCTATTCTATTGGCTTCCTCTATTTCTTTGCATTGATTACTGAGGAAGGCTTTCTTATCTTTCTTTGCTATTCTTTGGAACTCTGCATTCAATTGGGTATATCTTTCCTTTCCTACTTTCCTTTTGCTTCTCTTCTTTTTTCAGCTATTTGTAAGGCCTCCTCAGGACAACCATTTTGCTTTTTTGCATTTCTTTTCCTGGGGATGGTCTTGATCCCTGCCTCCTGTACAATGTCATGAACCTCTGTCCATAGTTCTTCAGACACTCTGTCTATCAGATCTAATCCCTTGAATCTATTTGTCACTTCCACTATATAATTGTAAGGGATTTGATTCAGGTCATACCTGAATGGTCTAGTGGTTTTCCCTACTTTCTTCAATTTAAGTCTGAATTGGGCAATAGGGAGTTCATGATCTGAGCCACAGTCAGCTCCTGGTCTTGTTTTTGTTGACTGTATAGAGCTTCTCCATCTTTGGCTCAAAGAATATAATCAATCTGATTTCGGTATTGACCATCTGGTGACGTCCATGTGTAGAGTCTTCTCTTGTGTTGTTGGAAGAGGGTGTTTGCTATGACCAGTGCGTTCTCTTGGCAAAACTCTATTAGCCTTTGCCCTGCTTCATTCATTCTTTCGTTATATTATTATTCCATCACTTATTACCATTCCCCTCCTCCATCCCTCTCTTTTTTCCCCTACTGCCCTCCTCCTGGGCATTACATTCTCCTCCTATCTCTCCTGGTTGCTCTTTCATCTTGCTGGACAGCAAATCATATGAGAACTTCCCTTTCCTGCTCTTTGGATTTATTTTGCTGTTTCCTAGGTCTCTGATATTCCTCTTTTTTTTCTTCCTTCTTTTGCTGCAAAATATTTTCAAGCAATTTCCCCCAAATGAGCATTTAAGAGATAAATATTCCAAGTCTGTGCAGCTTGAAAGTGTCTTCTACTTTTACACTTAATTGTGTTTGTCTGGATACAACATTCTAGCTTATAATTATGTCGCCAAAGAACTTGGGAGCTTTTCCTCATTGTGCATTAGTACCTTGTTTCTGATAAGAAGTAAAATGTCAGTCGGACTCTTGTTCTTCTGTAGTGTGGAAGATGAATTGCTTATGGTTTCACTATTTTCAAGTCAAATCCTAACAATCAATTTTCCCATTTTAAACCTGAGCCCCAACAGGTCTGTGTTCTTTTAATGCTAACTTATGATATTTCAGAGATTGACTTTGAAAATATAGAACTTCATCATTCAACAAAAAAAAATCTAGTAAAGAGATGAAAAAGATGTTTCTTTTCTACTGCAGCTACAAAGGGAGAGACATTCTTGCTCATCTTAAAATTTGGTTAAAGGATTTGATGAAGTTAGGTGTTACATGTGAACTCTCATAAGGACACCAGTCTTGTTTCCTACGTAAAGTCTTGCACATCTATTTGTAACTGCTACCAGTTCATCATGTTCTCTCTAATATAAATCTGTCACTGGAATTATTATTTGAACAAAGGGCTCTTGTAGATGCTAGAGATTTTAGAAATTATTGCCATGTCATGTGAACATAACCTTCAGTGACCCCTGTCTTGTTAAGGCTTGTTAGGATAGTTTTATCTGTTGTCCTGGTGATAATGCTGTAGTTAACAACTATGTTCCCAAGTGGTCTAAACATTACCAGAGGAGGTTCCTTGGCTCCCTCTTCTTCCTGTTCACATAATGGACAACTAAGTCAGCTTTTCGAGAGCCCCTCACATGACAGAGAGTTTAAGTCTTGTCTATGATTCCACATGGTTGTATATTCAGTTGCTTCAGCACCATAGAACACAGCAACGATTTCTCAAACCAAGAACTGGTTTAATAAGATATTTTACTCTTTAGTCTAATACCAAAACGTATTATTCAATGTGCCATTCAAAACATATCTCTTTTTCAGTGTTATTTGCAACATATTTGTATCATTTCAGTGTCTCTTGGGAGTTTTTGGAGGGGAGAGGAAATTGAACAAGAATATTAAAAAGCAAAGTGGCAGTTCCTTTAATTTAAAAAAATGTTACTCCCTGACCTCAGATACACATCAAGGTGCAGGAAAACAATGTCCTATAATAATATTCCAAATACTGTAAAAATCTTCCTACCAAAACCAAAAGTATTCTCTATATTACTGTAATATTAAATCTTTACTACATCTATTATTCTATAAAGTAATCAGTTCTAGGACATAGAACAATAGAAAAAAAATTACATTGTGGAAAAGAAACTTTCCTTAGATCCATGTGAATCTCCAACCATCACTGAAATTGATCAGATAGATAACAGATGAGCAGAACAGAATAGGGTGCAAAAATAGGCTCACATATAGAAGATTATTTGATTTATCACAGAAGTGCCAATCAAATTCATGGGGAAAGGAACGACTTTTTAATATATGGTACTAGGAGAAGGAAATGGCAACCCACTCCAGTATTCTTGCCTGGAGAATCCCAGGGACGGGGGAGCCTGGTGGGCTGCTGTCTACGGGGTCGCACAGAGTCAGACACGACTGAAGCAACGTAGCAGCAGCAACTAGTTCAAAGGATGAGCTTCCCAGGTGGTGCAGTAGTAAAGAATCCGCCTGCCAATACAGGAGACACAAGAGATGTGGGTTCATTCTCTGAATCAGGAAGATCCCCTGGAGTGGGAAATGTCAACCTCTTGCCTGGAAAATTCCATGGAAACACGCTGCAGTCCATGGGGTAACAAAGAGTCAGACATGTCTGAGCAATTGAGCAGGCACGCACTGGTTCAAAGGATATTTGCATTTTAAAATTGGGTAAACAGTAGCAAATTATTCACCAGAAAGCTAACAGTAATTTATGCTCTCACCAACATGCTTAAGAGTGCTTCATGACCTACTCAATGTTCAAGGATATTTCAAAGGATGGATATTCTGTTTACTGAGCACAAAGTACTCTTTCTGTGTGTGTATATAATGCAATTCATTCATTATTCAAGCAACAAGTATTTACTGGATGCCTCATATATGCTAGGTACTGCTCTAGGCCCTGGGGATTTGGCTGAAGGCAAAATACTTACTGTCTTAGAACTTACATTCTTGTAGGGGAAGACATAACAAACAGATATAAATATACAATTTTATAGCATTCTATCTAAGTTGTATGAGAGGAAAACCCAACAGATAAGAGCTTAGAGAGATGAGGGGTAAGAGCTCTAGTTCATAAAGGAGAATCAGGGAAGGACTCTCTGCAGAGGTGAGGAGGAGGCCAAGCAAAGTTTAAGGGGAACGTGTGTGTGTTCAGGCAGAAGTTCTGAGAGTAGAAGGGCCCTAAATCAGGAAGATGCTTGGTGTGGGAGAGACTCCAAGAGAGACTAATGTGGCTGGAGAATGTATGCAAGATACAGAGGTAGGCTGGGACTGGTTCATACGGACCTTGTTGGCTATAGCAAGACATTTAGATTTTATTCCAGTGTAATGGGAAGCCATTGAAGGGTCTTCAGCGCTGCTGTGGCATAAGCTGATTAATATTTACAGAAGATAATTTTGATTGTTGTCAGGAAATGAATGGGAGGGGAAGGAAAGGGAGCAAAATGATCTTTAGTTGTGGCCAGAGGGACAGTAACTTGGACTAGGTGGGAGCCAGGAAAGTGTGGAAATGTGACCCAAATTGGGACCTAGCTGGATGTTGTAACAGTTAGGGCTAGCTGATGGTTTGGATATTGGGGTGGGGTGGGACCAGGGGCAGAGAGAAGTCAAGGATGACTCCTTGCTTTGGGATCTAAACAACTGGGTCAGTGGTAGCGTCACCGACTGAGAGAGAGATGATTGATGAGGGAGACAGTAGGGGGCATTGGAAGAACTTTGGTGTGCACGAGTGGAATAGCCCAACATGCATCGACAGATGAAAAGATAAACAAAGTGTAATAATCCGTACAGTGAACTATTATTCAGCTATGAAAAGAAACGCCATACCGATACATGCTACAACATGGCTGAAGCTAGAAAACATTATGCTAAGTGAAAAGAAGCCAGACACAAAAGTCTACATATTGTATGTTTCCATGTGTGTGAAATATCCAGAATAAGCAAATCTATAGAGTCAGAAAATAGATTGGTATTTGGCAGGGGCTCGCTAAGAGTTCGGCACGACTGAGCGACTTCACTTTCACTTTTCACTTTCATGCATTGGAGAAGGAAATGGCAACCCACTCCAGTGTTCTTGTCTGTAGAATCCCAGGGACAGAGGAGCCTTGTGGGCTGCCGTCTATGGGGTCTCACAGAGTCGGACACGACTGAAGCGACTTAGCAGCAGCAGCAGCAGCAGGGTGGGAGGAAGAACTCGAGAGTGACAGCTTAATGGAGGTTTCCATTTGGGGTGATGAAAAAATTCTGGAGCCAGACAATAGAGGTAGTTGTACAACATTGTTAATAAACCGCTGCTGCTGCTGCTAAGTCGCTACAGTCTTATCCGACACTGTGTGACCCCATAGATGGCAGCCCACCAGGCTCCCCTGTCCCTGGGATTCTCCAGGCAAGAACACTGAAGTGGGTTGCCATTTCCTTCCCCAATGCATGAAAGTGAAAAGTGAAAGTGAAGTCGCTCACTCGTGTCCGACTCCTAGCGACCCCATGGACTGCAGCCCACCAGGCCCCTCCATCCATGGGATTTTCCAGGCAAGAGTACTGGAGTGGGTTGCCATTGCCTTTTCCAGTCAATATACTAAATGTCATGAAATTTTATACTTTAAAATGGTTACAGCAGTAAATGATATGTTATTTGTATTTTAGCACAATAAAAAAAAATCTGAGACAACACAAATTTTAGGAGAGTTTTTGTATGTAGGGAAATTTTTTGTATGTAGGGAAAATTTTTGTATGTAGGGAAACTCAAGCATTCAGTTTGGGACATGTTAAATTTGGGATGCCTGTTACATATTCAAGTAAAGCTGGATTCAGGAATCCAGAGCTCAGGGGAAAGTTTAGGACTAGAGAAGTAAATCTGGGAGTCATTAGCATAGGGATGACACTTAAAGACTGAGAACTGGGTGAGACCACCTAGGAAAGTTGTGTAAAGAGAGAAAAAAGAAGAAACTGAGCCTGGACTACCTCGGGAATAGGAGGAGGACCAGCCAAGCAGCTGTGGGCATGCTGGCTCCTCAAAGCAGTAGGAGAGTTAGGACAACATGGCATCTCTGGAGCTCGGGTAGAAAGCACTTTGGGGAGAGGGGGCATCAAGTGTCGATTACTGTTGAGAGATGGAGTAAGATGAAGACAGCTGGCTTTTGTGTGATGGAAGTCCCTGGGACCTTTACAAGGGTGTAGTTTGTGAGGAAATGAACTGACAACACAGAGTCAGCCAGGCTCTCCTGTCCCACTCTCTCATGGCCTCATACCTTGTGTCTGTAAACAATAATATCGCTGACCTTGGTAGCCCTGTGCCTGCGTGCCCACTTGGCCATGGACCACATTGGTCTGATTTAGTGTATCAGTAGTCTTTGAAGACTCCCTGTTGCTGCTGCGCCTGCCCAGAGAGGATAAATATGTCTGCAGTCCCCACAGCTCCTCAAGTCTTTTTCCAACTTCCCTGGTCACGCCTTATCTGCCCAGGGTTTAGTGAACAGTGTGAGCAGCAAGGCATAGTTCCAAGTGGTTATATGCATTACTCAAATGCACTAGCTTAAAATATTTTTTTTGTTTGGTTTATGAATTTCTCAAAGAGATGTATTAAAGTTTTCTAACATCAATATAGATTGATCAATTTGTATTTCTTTTTCTAAAAACTATTTAGTATTTATTTATTTGGCTGCACTGGGTCTTCATTGCTGCATGAGGGTGTTCTCTAGTTGTGGAGTGAGGGGCTGCTCTTTGGTTGTGGTGCACAGGCTTCTCGCTGTAGTGGCCTCTCTTGCTGCGGCCGTGGGCTCTCCCAGGCTCCAGTGGTAGCAGCACACAAGCTTAGTTGCCCCGTGGAATGTAGAATCCTCCCAGACCAGGGATGGAACCAGTGTCCCCTGCATTGCAAGGCAGATTCTTAACCGCTGGACCACCAGGGAAGGAAGCCCTAATCTCATATTTCTAAGGCCTTCTGCTTGTAGAATTTAATAATTCTGTATTAAGAGAATAAGTGTTTTGACTCTCATGTCTTGTTAGTGAATTGTGATTTTTATCATCTGGAAATAGCCATCTTTCTTTTTAATTGTAATGACATATAGCTGGATTTTTTAAAATCCAGATCAAAACTTGGTTTTTTAATATGGGAACTTAACTCATTCACATTTTGTATTACTAATATATTTAAATATACTCATATTATCTTGGCTTATGTTTTCTATTCAGTTTTTTTTTTCTGTTTCTTCTTGCTGTCTTTTATTAGACTGATCAAGTTTTCTCATGGTTATACATGTTCTAGTCAAGTTTTACTGTTGGTTTTGACTCAGTTTTTTTTCTCTTTTGTCTCACAGTGTCTGTTTCTTTGGACTATCTTTTGACATTGTTGTTTTTTTTTGAGTGCATTTCTGAGTACTGTAATTATTTTAGAGATAGTATGATTGTGGCAAAACTTCTGAATCCTTGTATGTTAAAAATGTCTCCAATTTTGCTCTCATATTTGATTGTAAGTTTGCCTTTATAGATTTCTAGGTATGAAATCATTTTCTTTCAGAATTTAGCACCCAAGATTGCTGATGAGAAGTCTGATGCTAATCTGCCTCTTCTCTGATTATAAGTAACAGAAACTGGCTCTGGCTAATTTGTGTAAAAAACATTTTATTGGCAGGTTATTGGGCAGCTCACAGAATTACCTTGAAGGCCGAAAATCAAGCTTGGAAAACCAGCAGGATCCAATGGGGCCACAAACAAGGATACTCTGTAGGAACAGTCTGGTTAGGTCATTGCTGCCAGTCTTTGTGGTCACTCCAAATTCAGGTCCTGGATGGAACAGTTAACACTCCAATTGCCAAACCAGAAAGCAGAGTTATCTGCCAGGCACCCAGTAAACACATGTGAGAGGCAGAAAAATGCCCGGAAAGATGTCCATAGCTTAATGCCTGGAACTTATAAACATGTTCCTTTAAATGGCAAAGAGACTTTGCAAATATGATTAAGTTAGACAATTTGAGAAAAGGTGATTAGCCTGTATTATCCAGGTGGGCCCAATTACATGATTCCTTAAAAGCAGAGAAGCTCTCCCAGCTGTGATCAGAGGGAGACGTGACTAATACAGAGGGGTCAGAGAGACGCAGTGTTACTGTCTTTGAGGATGGGGGAAGGGGGCCATGAGCTAAGGTATGTGGTGGCTGTTGGTAGCTGGAAAACGCAAAAACCAAAGTCTCCCCTAATGTCCAGAAAGGAATGCTGGCACCTTGAGTTTAGTCCTGGACTTTTAATCTACAGAACAGTAAAGTGATAAATTTGTGCTGTTTGAAGCCACGGTGGAAGATTGTTATGGCCACAATAGAAAACCGGTACACCACACATTTGCACTGTTTCTCTGTTTTGATGCTAGAGCAATGGAAGGCCTCACTCTGGGGGCCGGCTGTGAACACTGTGAGCCTTGAGGAGCTACTTTGTCATCTAACACTTCCTCCTGTCTTCTTGCATCCCATCACTCTCTGATGTCCCTCTGATGTTTTCTTTCTGCTAGTTTAGGGGCAGGGGAAGGCCAATGGACCCCATGTTCTGAATACAGTTCTTTAATAAGGTACCCTGTTGGTTGATTCAGAGCTGCCTTCTGTATTATTGTAAATGTCCCTCCGAGTGTGGAACTCGACTTGCTCTTTCCATTGTTTTAATCATTTATTTGGTTTTTCAGCAGCCAGTTTGGGGATGTGATTTTTCTTCACTCTTCCAATGTTGTTAAATTTTATCTTTCAAATATTTCAAGTTTTTCTGATAATAGTGCCTTTTCCTGTTTAACAGTGCTATGTGAATTTCTTCTTTAAAAACGCTTTGCACCTGTCATTGTAAGAAAACTGGGGTGGAAGGGAACGTGATCTTATGTGTTCAATTCACCATCTTGATCCAATTGATGCCGATTACTTAGGCTGATTACTCTGAACCTGGGGCTCAGGCAGAATCTGAAGGACTAGAAAGTTCCCTGAAGGGTGGGCCATGTGGTCAAGTCTCAGCAGGGAGGCACAGGAGGAGGCCAGTGGAACACAGGGTTTAGGAGGACCCAGGTGATGTTCAGGTAAGCCCCCTAACAGGAAAAGACAGAACAGACCTGAGTTCAAACCCCAATTTTGCCCCTTTCCAACCAGGTAGACTTAGGCAAGTTTCACCTCTAAGAGCTTCCGTTTTTTCGTTTTAAAATGGGGTTAACACCATCTATCAGACAAGGTTGCTCTAAGAATTAAATGAGAAAATATTGGCAATGTGCTTATCATAGGCTTGGCAATATTGGGTATTTACTGAATGCCTTTACATGGATTAATCTTGTTTAATCCCAACTTTTAAACCTATTACACAGATCAGGAAACTGAGGAATAGGGAATTTAAGTAAGCCGGAATAGGGAATTTAAGTAAGCCGCTTAAGGCTGTAATCATAAAGTGGCAGAGGAGGGATTTTGAACCTGGGCAGTCTGGCTGTCACGTCTGCACACCCACATCATGCTGCAGATTACCCTATTGGGCTGAGTGCTCTCCTTTGCCTTTCAAAATTTCCTGTGTGGTTTTGGTGGAGGGAGCCAGATTGATTTTAGGAACAAGAAAAGGATTGAGTCAGCAAGAGAGGATTAAGTGGCCCCAGTAGCAGGCAAGCTGAAGCTGGTGGATCTTGTAGGTTATTGTTTAGTATCCAAGTTTGTTGGCTAATTTGCTTTTATCATGCACTTATTTTGTGGAGTTAACGCTTGCATAACAGTAACGTGTACATATCTTAAAGGCACAGCTCAATGAATTTTCACGTGTTTACACCTGAGTATTTACTATCTGGATCAAGCCAAAGAATGTTTCTAGCCCCCTTGAAGGCTCCCTTGGGCCCCCTCCCAATTGGTACCTGGCCAAAGGTAACTATTGTACTAACCACTATCATTTTGGGTCGGTTTTTAGTCCATTTTTGGACTTTGTATAATCGAATATAGGGTTTGTGTTCTGTCATGTCTGGCCTCTTTCACTCATCTTATTTATTTATTTTGATGAATCAGATGCTATGAATCTGTGAGCAGATGAGCACATTCCATGAGCAGGTAGTTAAGGTCTCTGAGTGTGACCCCAAGGGCTCTGTATACAGTATAGCCTTTTGTGCATCTCAGTAGCTAGCTCTGGGGGATGGGAAAGAAAAGGGAAACTTGCCCAGGCAGGGCCACCATTCGCTCCTGAAGGCTCTCAAGGTGCCCTGAGCTCGAGGGCGGACGTTCTAGGTATACTGTGTGTGTGAAGTGAATGTTAGTTCCGTTTTTCTTTCTGGGATTCCCCTTTGAGGTGGGACAGCTGCCTGAGTTCGGTTGAGGGTAGAGCGTCCTTTGCCTTTTTGCAGCTGTGGTGGTGCAGTGGAAAACTGACTTGCTCTACACACTTGGGTGCAAGTCATGTCCATGCCTGACTCCAGCCTCTGGGAACCCATTTTCTCAGGGTAGGGACACAGCTGTCTTCCCTGTGAAACACTGCCTTCCATGTCCTCCCTCTTGAGGATAATTCCAGCTTCTTTTCTGGAAGAGCCAAGAATTCTCAACCATAAAGAAGCTCTTAAAGTTCTTACACCTAAAGCATGAGAGAGTCCTGAGCTTTGGAATAAAAAGCTAGGTTTCCTTCCAGAGAGGAAAGGAAGGGGGAAATCTTATTTTCCTTCTATCCAGTAAGTCTCCAACAGAGGTGGGAACAGGGTATAAGTGACTACGTCAGTAACTCCTGTCCCACAGTGCTGGGTTCCAGATCTGCTCTCCGTGAACCACGGGGGAAACCGGGCAAAATCACACTTGAATCATCTCTGCCCCAGGTTTTCCAGCTACAAAATGATGGTGATACCAACCTTGCAAAAATGTTTTCATTGGTAAATGAAACTAGCTATTTGTAAAGCTCCATATTTAGAGTCCTAGTAAATGTATTATTATTTTTTTTCTACAGGAGGAATCACCTGCTTGCATGGAAGTAGGAATAGCTGAATTGGGTGGCCTGGACTGCAGAGAAGCGAAGCACTTTGTCAGGCAGGTGGGAAGCAGGCTGGGGCTTCTCTGTCTCCTTTATGTTTCTGAGCAGGTAAGTGGCATGACTCAGAAGGTACTGGGAGGTACTATGTGCTCTCAACATAGTACCCAAACCTGACCAATAATAGAATTTCATGGAGAGTTTAAAAACATTCCTACCTCAGTTACTTACTTTCTTTAGCCACTACTCTGGTTAAGGATCTGATTCAGTAGGGCTTCAGGACATGGGGGGAAAAATCCTAGGTGATTCTGATGACCAGTAAGGTTTAGAGACTTGTTCTAGAATATATTCCTGCCCCAAAGTCCGATGGTTTGAAACATTTCCATATTATCTGAGAGGCGGGGTATAAAATTAGAACTGGGGGTGTCCTAAGTCATCTTAACCACCGTGAAGGAATAACTTTTATGGAACTGTCTAGATTACATGAACCTTATATCATATACATTGTAAAGCCTGCGTCTTGATTTCTGTGACAAAATTTTCATCAAGGTAGCAGAGAAGGCAGTGGCACCCTACTCCAGTACTCTTGCCTGGAAAATCCCATGGATGGAGGAGCCTAGTAGGCTGCAGTCCATGGGGTCACTAAAAGTCGGATATGACTGAGTGACTTCCCTTTCACTTTTCACTTTCACGCATTGGAGAAGGAAATGGCAACCCACTTCAGTGTTCTTGCCTGGAGAATCCCAGGGACGGGGGAGCCTGGTGGGCTGCTGTCTATGGGGTTGCACAGAGTCGGACATGACTGAAGTGACAGCAGCAGCAGAGGAGCAAAGCTCACCGGTACCTTGTTCAAGTAATTGTACCATGCTCGGTCCCAAGCACTAACCAAATTATTCCTTTAACTGGGAATCATTATTACATTAAAGTAAATCAGAATGATCAGGCATGCCTTTCTCTTCTTCGTAGCCCCTCCTTAGCTTCTGTTATTGAAGGCATATTAATAACTACCTCTCTAGGATGCAACCTCTGAGCATTCTGATGAGAAAGAACATGAGATGATGGGCCCTTAGGACTGTGAGCTGAGAATGTCCATTAGAATCCTAACAGATTAAGTCAGCACGTGGAGAGAATGGAAATTAGAATTCTGATGGGAGATGGCTTGAGGGGATCAACCAAATCTAAGATTCTAGTAGTGCTTTATTACATGTTACTGTAATTGGAACCTTAATTTTGCAATTTATAATTGAGTTTGGGAGTACTGAAAATTTAGAGGGAAGAGATGAGAAAGGCTTGGGGAAGCCAGAGGATGTGAGCACAATACAAGCCCAGGTGGGAGATGAAGAGGGATGGAGTCAGAGAGTAAAAAGGTTGTTAAGGTAGAACAATACCCAGGTAACAATTGTCTCCTTCAGCCCTTTATGGTCCTTGCTGGACAATTCCCACCCCAACTTTTCCCTGCCTCTGGTTACTATTTCACCCTGGTAAAAGGGAGAACTAAACTAGTTTCTTGAGGTAGTCTCAAGATGACTTAAGTAGAAGTCTAGGAGATGGCTTAGATTATAGCTGAGAAAATACCTAAATGTATCAGATCACAGCTTTGTCCTGTATTACTTAGATGGTTTACTGGGGGCCGAGCTCATGGAACTTTTGCAAACAATCTGGAGCTTAGAGGGTGTCTTCATCACTCATTTTTGAGAATTTGAATCCTGTCTGTGCTGTTTATTGTGTGCATGTTGCATTTTTTTTTTTTTTTTTTTGAATTGAGTTTCTGTTGGAGCAAAACTGGCTGATTGCTGTGAAGAGGTTAAATTTTTGGTTTTGCTGCACTTAGAGAAAGCAAATGAAACCTAAGAATTAAGTTTCTTGGTTCTGTGTGCACTAGATTTATATTATACCTTCTCAGAATGAAGAGGCTTTACTGCTAGGGAATAAGTGACTATAAATCCTCCTAGCTTGTCATTTCCCCAACTTTAACCTCCACCCTTACTCCCACTGGGTTATTTTGAGGCATTTGAAGTAAATCTCAGATGTCATTTTATTTCTGTGGTAAGTATTTTAGCATGTGTCTCTAAAAGATATGCATTCTTTTTAAAAACATAGCTTCAGTTTGGATTAAGTGACTAGCAAAGTAAAGAGGTGTACTTGCAAAACAAAACATAGCCACAATACTTTAATAGTACTCAAAAATATTGATAAAAATTCCTTAATATGATCAAATATCTAATCAGGTTTAAATTCCCTCCATTTTTGGATTTTGCTGATTAGTTCACTGAGATGTTGCTTAACAAATTCCTTTATTCCCTGTACATCCTGTAAGCTGAATATTAGCTCTAGAAGTTTAATCTGACTTGGCTTGGCTTTTTTGGCAAGACACTTTGTAGGTTATATAATATAATTCCAAGCTTACGTAATTTCATTGGAAAGCATATGATTGTAGCAGGCATTGACTAGAAAATTGTTCATTTTTGACTGCCCCTCAACTTAACTATCAAGCTATATGCACCTTAGACATACCTCATATACATATCCTCTCCTTTGTACTATTTTAACTGATTAGGAAATGGTTACTCAGTTGTAAGCTCATCTCACAGAAGGTTCCATTAACCTCAATATATGTAAGTAAGCATTTTCTCAATTCCCACCTGTGGTGATATTGCTGGTTGTCTGTTCAACTACCATCCGTCTCACCTGTCTAATGCACTGACAGAGCCTGCTTCCTGTTAAAAAGTCTGGCCACTTTTTCCAAAGTGCCTGGTTTCTGGGAAACTCTTTCCTTCTTTATGAGGATTCTTGTCATCTTTGGTGTTTTACATGAAGTGTGAGGTTGTTATTTGGTGTTCAGTGGCCATCTTCTGACCATAGGGAGTAAGCTTAAGGATTAACACCAATGTGTCCAGGATGATGGGATGGAAATGTGGGATGAGTCCAGACGCTCAGTAAGTCATGGAGCCACTGGATTAGACAACCTTGCAAATGCCATGCCTCCAGACTTCTTATGTGAGATTATTTTAAAAGGTGTATTTAAACCACTTTCAGTTGATCATTTGCAGCTATAAATAACACACCAGGTATATTCAAATAAATTTCTTTTGTGTTTCTGTTCACTATTTAAAGCCCTGATATAGGGGGGGAAACCCCTATAAACTTTTATCTTGAGTCAAAGTCTTTGTTAAGCACACTACTAGAGCTAACATGATGATACAGATAGCACAAATCATTGAATCATCAAAATTAACTTGTTTTGATGTCATATTTTAAATCAAATCAGTTTTTGATTAGATACAAATTGAAAAAGCACACAGCATCTTAAAAGTAGAGATAGAGGCCTAAACCTTCTGTGTTGGTGATAAGAATTGGAGTTGAAATATTTTCCCGTCTCGTCCTCAAAGCACATAACCAAGAGTTGACTTTGAGTGTTGGCAACAAAGGGAAACTTCTCCTGTTACATTTTGCTGGACATAATATCCATATTAAGTAGGAGAACTGGAATGTCTGAATCTACTCCTTTGCAAGAAGACAATTCCCAGTGTTCAAATTGAATGCACAAAGTTATCGGGCAGTGATGAGGATTTAATTTTTTTAAAAGGTATGATGTTTGAAATCTAAGGAGCAGCTATAGAACTGAAAAAAGCAAAGGATAGCTGATGATCTGTCCTGTGCTTGTTCCCAGTTCTATTTTTTTTTTTTAATTGATAAATAACATGATGCTCCTGCTTGTATTTTGCATTCCCAGACTGTTGGAAGCAAAGTTTTATTGTTTTTCGGTCAGTTGTAGATTGCACCTTTGTCCTTGCAAACAAGGTGATGACAGTGAGTGGTTCCATGAAACCCTTGGTAACAAACCTCCTTTGTGCTGTGTGAAGAAGCCCTGGCTAATAAGTGGATGACATCAGCAGGCTTCCCACCCATTCCTATGGATCCTTCAGAGTACAGAGACTCATTGTTGATGACTTTCACCCTGAACAGCTGCCGGTCTCACTGGCTTCATTCACTGTGAAGATGGTGATCATACCTCCCAGAATTCAAATAATCATGTTTTCAGACCATGTGTCAGGCCATCTGCCCTTGGGTCTGTTTAGGAAAATATGATCACCTTAATTATGGCACAACCCCTTCCAACTTCTCTGCCTACTTGGAGGTTTTCCTCACACGTCTCATTGTTTTGGACATGTCTCAGGTGGTGTCCCTTCTCCTTTGCTAAATAAGCAGAATTACCTATGTTTTCAGTGGAAACATCTTCCCATAGGGATCCTGCCTAGAAGGCATTTCAACATGGTCAATACTTATATACAGTAAGGCAGAGCCTACCTCCCTAGGAAAAACTACCTGATCAGAATTCTGAGTAATTTAAATGTCCATTAGCACAATAAAATTCAAAGCCTTTAAAATTGCATAACGTGATGCATTTAAGTAGTTGAGCGTAGCTTATCTTGGAAAAGTCACTGAAAGGAAGAAGGCAGGGTCAGTGTTCAGCTTTGGAGATAGGTAAGAGCAAAGAGCAACATTTGAGCCCACTGGGGGCAGGCTCGCTGTGTACAAGTGGTGGATCAGGCAGCAGGCTTGCTGTTTGTCTGACACTGTGGCTTGGAGACGGAGAAGGCAATGGCACCCCACTCCAGTACTCTTGCCTGGAAAATCCCATGGGCAGAGGAACCTGGTAGGCTGCAGTCCATGGGGTCGCTAAGAGTTGGACATGACTGAGTGACTTCACTTTCACTTTTCACTTTCATGCATTGGAGAAGGAAATGGCAACCCACTCCAGTGTTCTTGCCTGGAGAATCCCAGGGACGGGAAGCCTGGTGGGCTGCTGTCTATGGGGTCGCACAGAGTTGGACATGACTAAAGTGACTTAGCAGCAGCAGCAGTGGCTTGGAGAACGTACCAGAATCTCTGCTATCTTTGGTGTCCTTAGTGCAGTGAGCCAGGCACATGAAAGGCACTCAGGAGATACTTGCCAAACTGCATTGACACGTAACTTTTACTTGAATCTACTGTTTGCTACCCCAGATAAATGCACTTGCAACCATCTTTCTGGTTCAGAGTCTCAGAGCTGGTCTGAAATGCCATAAAGAATGTTTGTGCTTAAGGATAGTTTTTCATGGAGGTAGGACTTTGATCTTCTGAAAATTTTTTAATCTGATTATGTAGCCAGAATATTAGAAATAAAGTTTAGAAGAGGACAGACAGTTCTTGGATATAAGATTGTTAATGGCTTGGGACAGGTGAATAGATATATTTATCTGCTTCTGTGAGCCTTACCCCTTTTTATAACTACAAGGTATTTTATAGACACATTTTTCTATTCAGTAGTCAAGCTGTAAACGGACTGAATCTTGATAGTTGTGTCTTTAAAAAGGGGGGGAAAAGAGAAAAGAGAAGCACTGCCATCATTATCCTAATGGAAATGTCTTTTGTCTTTGGAAGCACAGGCCCAAAGCTGTGGACCATCACTGGGCCTTCACTCCACTTTCAACCCATCCTGTCTATGGGCTTCCTGTAGGTCTGTCCCTCATATGTAACTCTGGTGCTCTGAGAGGAAACTCTACCTATTGTTTCCTTAACCGAATCCCATGTTTTTTTGGTTTTTTGTTTTTTCATAGAATTGTAGGTGCTCAGTAACTTTGGGTAACTTGTTGGGTAAGTAAAACAACAAGTGGTGTTTAGCAGTATTGTTGAGTGGTGTAGCTTTTCCTTCATACTCACAAGTTCCCTGGGCCCAGAATCAAATCTCCCCCACCTAGGTGTCTCAGCATACATATGGACACACCAAGTGTTTATGTCTGAGTAGGCAGAGCATGGACGCGTTCACGAACACCAGGGGAGACTGTGGTGTTAACCGTCCCCCCCGTCACCAGTGTAGCCTGCTGAGCAACAGAAATGTTCTCCCAGGTCCTTTCAAGATCTCACAGGTTCATGGTAATAGGTGGGAAAGGACCAGAGAGATTTTTAAGCCAAACTCTTCCTTCTATTGGAAAAGCCCCTGATGCTGGAAAAGATTGAAGGCAAAAGAAGGGGATGGCAGAGATTGAGAGGGTTGGATGGCCTCACCGACTCAGCAGACATCAGTCTGAGCAAACTGTGGGGGATAATGGAGGACAGAGGAACCAGGCGTGCTGTGGTCCACAGGGCCGCAAAGAGTCAGACACAACTTAGAGACCGAACAACAACTTCATTGTGTAAGTGAAAAAAAACTGGGTCTGGAGAGGTGGAGCAACTTATGCAAGAATCATATATAGCTAGTCTTTGGCAAAACCAGGAAGAATCTGAGTCTCCTTGAAAGTCATTTTTCTTCCAGAAATATTTTAAAGCTTTATGTTAAAGATCCTCATTTTATGGCTATATATATGCCATCAAATAGTTATAATCAATTACTCCTCAAGGAAACTCTAAAAGCTTTTAGCTAATTATTTCCCATTTGACACATTTCAGGATGTCAAATAGTTCTTACATCAAGATAAAATACATGACAAGTTGAAAAGAAGAGCCATAAAAAGATAGAAAACTTTAAAGGAGTTATCCAAAAAACTGGTAACATGACTCCAATCCTTTGGGTACATTCAAGGTAAAAGGATGGGCCTCTGAGGAGGGCTTAATAAATAGTTCCCATCTTCCTCACCCGGATTCTGAACCAATTGAGAAACAGGAAAGTAGCGGATAGAGGTCAAAATATCACCTTTGTTACTGAAAGAAGCTGAGTGGAAAGCCGAACTTAGCGTAGCAGCCAAGTGGGCTGTTAACGGAACCGATTCAGGACCACCTTCTGGGCAGAACCAGTAATGCCTGAGGGCAGGACCACTTCTAAGAGGAAGAAGGGCCAGGCTAAGCTTTCCAGTGAGTGAATAGTGTTGGAAAGTGGTACCAGGAAGATTCCAGGATGTTACAGCTGGTGCTGGACTCAGCTATTCCCCATAACTAAAAGGGGGTTGCAGACGGGGAGGGAAAATACGTGATGAGGTTTCTCTGGAGGAAGATAATCTGAAAGCCCCTCCCACTCCAAAGTTGCTTTTTCCTGGAAAAGGCTTCTTTCAGAGAGCTTTACATACGCCTCGTGCAGCTTGGAGGGTGCTGGTGGTTGGGGTTTGGCTCCCGCTTGTAAACTAAAAAGGAAAGAATTCTCGCACTGGGAACAAAGGAGAAGTGGCTGGACTGGGTGGGCCAGTGTTGGCAGAGAGAAAGAGAGAAGTAGGAGGAGCGAGGCGGGTGGTGGGGGTGAAGAGAGGGAGGGAGAGAGACAGGAAACTTTGTTACTGTCCAATAGGGCCACCTAGAGGGGCTCTCAGGCTTTTGAAGGGATAAGCTGGAGTTTTGACCCAGAGCTAAGGAAGTTTTAGCTGATCTAGGAGAGGGCAATGGCACCCCACTCCAGTACTCTTGCCTGGAAACTCCCATGGATGGAGGAGCCTGGAAGGCTGCAGTCCAAGGGGGCGATAAGGGTCGGACACGACTGAGCGACTTCACTTTCACTTTCATACATTGGAGAAGGCAATGGCAACCCACTTCAGTGTTCTTGCCTGGAGAATCCCAGGATGAGGGAGCCTGGTGGGCTGCCGTCTCTGGGGTTGCGCAGAGTCAGACATGACTGAAGCGACTTAGCAGCAGGGAAGCTCAGGTGAGAAAAGGATGGTGGGTATCTGAAGCTCCCCTTGAGAGCTCCCCACACCAAAAAGAGGCAATTTTCAATACACTGCTGCTGCTGCTAAGTTGCTTCAGTCGTGTCCGACTCTGTGTGGACTCCATAGACGACAGCCCACCAGGCTCCCCCGTCCTTGGGATTCTCCAGGCAAGAACACTGGAGTGGGTTCAATACACTAGCTTAGCCCAAAAATAGAAAAGCTAGTCAATTAAGAACCCTCACCCCACCTTCCTTTACTTCTTCCTTCTCCTGCTTTGACCTTAGAACAACCATATTTACTGAAATGGGGCAGATAATTGGAAAGAGTAGGTAGAATAAAGGAAAAGATGGATTGCCCCTGTCCCTGGCTTCTGGACTGCATGATGCCCCAGAGAATAAAGGGAAAAGTTTTGCTTTTAAATCTGATTCCAGGATTTGATTATTACACAGGATTGGTTCTTCTCACTTATGAATTGAGACTGTCGGAGACTTTAAGTGGCTGTGGGACTTGTTACCTGGGAGTGATTTAAAACCAGTCCTAGCATAGGGTTATGGAGGTTTTCATCCAGCGGCAGGGAAAGAACATTCCTTCACTGGAAAATTTTAAAAGTGACGGTGGAAATAAGAAAGTTGCTTTCTCATTTGAGAAGATTAGTTTCTCCTTCAAATCAAACAGCCTGTTGACTTTATTTTGTTGGGTTTTATTTCTCTTGCCCACCAGCATGGGATTGTTTGTGGTGTCTCTACATTTATTAAGGACTTCCCTGGTGGCTCAGACGGTAAAGTGTCTGAATGCAATGCTGGAAACCTAGGTTCGATACCTGGGTAAAGGCAATGGCAACCCACTCTAGTATTCTTGCCTGGAAAATGCCATGGACGGAGGAGCCTGGTGGGCTACAGTCCATGGGGTCGCTAAGAGTCAGAAACGACTGAGCGACTTCACTTTCCTTTCCTACATTTATTAAACATGCTGCCTAAGCCAGAATTTGGGACACTGAGCACACTGGAGACTCCAGCCAACCAAGGGCCCCATCCTACTGATGGCACGTGCTGCGTCTTCCCCAGGTGGCAGGGCACATGCACGGCAACGTGGGGCTACTTCTCTAAAGAGTTATAAACTCAAGCAGGAAAATGATCAATGCGTTTTAGTCAGGAACAGTGGTCCTTCCATGCTCTCTTCTCTTCAGAGCACTCTGCCAGCAAATAGCACTGCTAATTAAATCTGTTGGTGAGTAAACTTAAGGAAATATGTTAAATGGCTCCCTCCAGTCCTGCCCAAACCTGGAAGAGGAGGCCAGCTTGAGTTTTTACCACCATCTCCCAACACCCTGTGTTATTTGATCAGAATAGTTTCCCTCTAAGATATTAATGATTCCTAGGGTTGCTTTAAAAAGTTTCTTTATTATACATGAAGTGATTGAAAACTGCCAATCATGAATCTGGCAATCCCCTCTCATGAGCTTAAAGACTGTTCTGATTACGATAATTACATTTTTATGAATATCCTACCTAGACAGTAACAATTTTACTGTGTCAGACTACACCACACAAAGATACATCAATTTCATCTGCAATGAAAAATAGATTCTAATAGCTCAGTTATATTTATATGATAGTCAAACATCAAGATGCAATGTAAGTACTTCAACTGAAAGAATTCTGATCATTATTTAACCTTGGGATGGTGATTAAGGGTGAAGGCTTGTCAGCTTTCATGAATTATTTTTTTCATGATTTTTTGCTGTTTTGATTTGATTTTTAAAACTCTGTAATTTAACACTTATTAACATTTGGATTCTACCCCTACCCTCCATGATATGTGGACAAGGCAATAGCAATAAAAGATTAATAGATGTGATTGATGGTCAGAGGATTAGGTAATTGTAAGACATGATTATGTTTCAGGAACAATAGTGCCATGCCAACTGGTTTTCTTCTTGCCTAAGTTTCTTCAACCATGATGCAAATAATGGACACAGTGTTCAGGTTTGATGCTATGAATACATATTATTTTAATGTAAGGAAAAAACTGTTCCATTAGTACAGATAGTCAACAGTGCTGGTCGAAGTGTACTCTGAGAACCAGTAGCATCAAGGCTCACCTAGAAGCCTTGTGGTGTCTCTACATTTATTAAGGATTTCCTTGGTGGGAAGGAGAAATGTAAATTCTCCTGCCCCAGATTTGTTGAGTCAGAATCTTTGGCAGTGGGGCGCAGGACTCCGTCTTAACAAGCTCTCCAGGTGATTCTCTGAGGTTTAAGAACTGCTGCTTTAGCATCTTGTAGCTGTTTCCTTTGACTACAGTGAAACACTGCCGGGTATGGACGGGTAATCCTAGCAGCACTGAAAGTGTTCCCTGTTAACTGTGGCCATGTCCGTTCCAGGGGAACTTAAGTGGACAAGCTCTTTTGGTCAAATCCCTCTTAAGTGGGCTTTTTCTTCTCTTCGAATCCCCAGACCTCACAAACCATAGGTTCTTCCCATTACCACTCGTTGGTTCATCCTCCCTGGTAGAGGTATATTTGTGATCCCTTTCTAATGTCAAAAGCTCTCCGCCACCCTGAACCTCTGCTGATCCTTTCCCTTTGTTAGAACCTTTTCCCTACGGTCATCTTGAGTTGCTTAAAAAATTTAACATCCAACATGATGCTCTTTATATTTCTTATGGCAGCAGCTGCACTATATATTTTGATAGCACTATTAGTCAAAACTATTTACCAGAACGCACCAGAAAATGCTATGTGGAAAGGCTGCACATTGCAAGCACACTTAATTCAAGAAAACACAGAAGAACATATTTAGTATGAACGCTGATGCAAATTCACCAGGACTGTGCAGGGATGTCAGTAACAGTTTTTCTTTGACTGAGAGATTAAGGAAATGTATTACAGAGTTTGGTAATAGATGACAAAAGGGGAGGGAGGAAGGGAAAGAGTTTGAGAGAATTTTGTAATAAAAAAGTATTTCCAAGACTAATAGTATTCTAATGAATCAACATGCGTGGGGCAGTGTTAAATGGAGTAAATGAGTATGACAAAAGTGAATGGCATCTTATGATTTAATCTTCATATTACTTTATAAAAATATTCTTATATATATACGAGTATATGCTTTTAAAGACCCAAATCTAAATCCTGAATGTGCATCAGAATGACCTTGAAGCTTGTCAGAATTACAAATTTCCATGCTTGCTATGGCAGCATAAATACTAAAATTCAAGCCTACAGAGGAAATTAGCATAGCCCCTGTGTAAGGATGACGTGAAGATTCATGAAGCATTCCATATTTTTAAAAAATTTTCTGGGTTCCAAGAGACTTTTATTTTGGTATCTTGGAGTCCAGGAGTTTTTATGTAAAAACCACTCTGCTGCTGCTAAGTCGCTTCAGTTGTGTCCGACTCTGTGCGACCCCATAGACGGCCTCCTACCAGGCTCCCCCGTCCCTGGGATTCTCCAGGCAAGAACACTGGAGTGGGGTGCCATTTCCTTCTCCAATGAATGAAAGGGAAAAGTGAAAGTGAAGTCGCTCTGTCGTGTCCGACTCTTAGTGACCTCATGGACTGCAGCCTACCAGGCTCCTCCGTCCATGGGATTTTCCAGGCAAGAGTACTGGAGTGGGGTGCCACTGCCTTCTCTGAAAAACCACTCTAGGTGATTCTAGTGCAGGTGGTCCTTAACTTTCATTTTGAGCAACACTGCAAATCTCACTCAGAAAGAGGGAAACCTTTTGATTTGTGATCGTGAGGCAATAAGGCTCAACCAGTGTCACAGTATCTTTGGATCCCCGTGAAGCATTAAGTCACGCTCTTGACTAGCACATGCTTTCTGTCTAGTTCTGGAGTTATTTGTGCACTTGCCTCCACCCCCAAAAGACTATAAGCTCCCCGAGACACAGGAATTATGTGGTATACTGACGTTTGTGTCTTCAGCTAGACTCACACCCTGCCTTCTCCTTATTGAGAAGATGTTCAATAATATTTGTCAAATGAATGAAGACACTAAGGGTTAAAACTCAATTCAATGAGTGTGATTGATACAGATCCTTTCACCCCCAGCTTTTGAGACCTTAGAGTCAGGTTTCTATCTGTGTCTCAGCTGTGCATTTGTTATGTGGGAGGTCAGTTTCTTCTTCCTTCATAGGGCTGCTTTGGGGTAAAATGATGTAATGTATATGAAAATCTTTGAAATTGCAGAGCCACTTGTTTCAGGTTTTTAGAGTATGACTGTCTATTTTTCCCTCTAACTTCATTTTTCCTATGAATGAGTGCAACTTACATGACTGAGGCAAAGAACACAGCATTCACTTCTGGCAATTATAGGAAAGCAAATCCTATTATTTGAAATTTGAAAGAACCACCTGGCTTTTCCAACTTCAATACTAAAAATTGTAATATAAATAAAATAACTACCTCACAAATAATGGGGAATACAAAGGAAGGGAAATACACGGGGGAGCAAATGAGCTATTCATACTGATATTTGATTCTGAGACCGGACTTTCAGATATCTGTGTGTAATGAAGTGACCTCTGAACTTTAGTGGCTCCCCTAAGATCACCTTAAAAGGTAACAGTTGTCCGATAAGATAAGCTGAAAAGTACAAGTATGTAACATCCCTTTCAAAACCTTAAGGTAGAGATTATGATTACTCCTCAAGCTATAAAGAGCCAAAGAGTTGAAAGAAACTAGGTCACTTACAAGAGGTGATGTGCCCTGGGTGGTAAATGCTGGTCCAGGTCTGAAGCAGTTCATAGCCCAAAGAGGAAAACAAGGACAAGGAGTTTTCCATGAGATTACATGTATTCAGTTGAGCCTATGTTGTCTTTTATGTGTGTATATATTTATTATTTTACTTAAAAAAATTGAAGCATGTTTGATTTACAATATTTTATTAGTTTCAGGTGTACGGCAGTGATTCGGTATATTTCTGACTGTAGTCCATTATAGGTTATTACTAGATGATGGCCGAAATTCCCTGTGTCGTACACTACATTCTTATTAGCTGTTTTATACATAGTAGTTTGTATCTGGTAACCCATACCCCTAATCTGTCCCTTTCCCCTTACCTCTCCCCTTTGGTAACCACAAGTTTTTCTGTATCTGTGAGTCTGTTTCTGATTTGTATATATATTCATTTGTATTAGTTTTTAGACTCTACATATAAGTGATAATCTTATAGAATATGTTTTTGTATGTCTTTTCCCACTAAGTATAGGAGTTTCCAGGTCCATCCACATTGCTGCAAATGGCAAAACTTCATTCTTTTTTATGGCTGAGTAGTTTGGCAATGGCAACCCACTCCAGTACTCATGCCTGGAAAATCCCATGGATGGAGGAGCCTGGTAGGCTGCAGTCCATGGGGTCGCTAAGAGTTGGACATGACTCGGGAGGAGCCAAGATGGCGGAGGAGTAGGACGGGGAGAACACTTTCTCCCCCACAAATTCATCAAAAGAGCAGTTAAACGTCGAGTAAATTCCACAAAACAACTTTTGAATGCCGGCAGAGGACATCAGGCACCCAGAAAAGCAACCCAACTCTTCGAAAGGAGGTAGGAAAAAATATTAAAAACAAAAAAAAAGAGTTGGACATGACTGAGTGACTTCACTTTCACTTTTCACTTTCATGCATTGGAGAAGGAAATGGCACCCCACTCCAGTGTTCTTGCCTGGAGAATCCCAGGACGGGGGATCCTGGTGGGCTGCTGTCTATGGGGTCGCACAGAGTCGGACACGACTGAAGCAACTTAGCAGCAGCAGCAGTATTCCATTGTGTGTGTGTATGTATCACATCTTCTTAATCCAGTCATCTGTTGATGGACTCTGGGGTTGCTCCTATGTCTGGGCTATTGTAAATAGTACTGCTTTGAACATTAGGGTGCATGTATCTTTTTCAATTAGTGTGTTGTTTTTTTCTGGGTAAATGCTAGGAATAGAATTGCTAGATCATATGGTAGTTCTGTTATTCGTTTTTTGAGGAATCTCAAAGGTTTCCTTTTCTCCACATCCTCTCCAACATTTGTTTTTTGTAGACATTTTGATGATGGCCATTCTGACAGGTGTGAGGTGATATCTCATTGTGGTTTTGATTTGCATTTCTCTAAGAATTAGTGGTGGTGAACTTCTTTTCATGTGCCTGTTAACCATCCATATGTTTTTTTTGGGAAAATATCTATTCAGATCTTCTGCCCATTTTCTGACTGGGTTGTTTTTCTGATATCAAGTTGTATTAGCTGTTTACATATTTTGGATAATCCTTTGTTGGTCACATTATTTGCAAATATTTTCTCCCCCCCATTCCACAGTTCATCTTTTCATTATGTCATTTGTTTCCTTCGCTATGCAAAAGCTTTTCAACTTAATCAGACCTCATTTTTTGTTTTTGCTCTTCTTCCTTTTGCCTTAGGAAACTGATCCAAAAATATTGCTACAATTTATGTCAAAGAGTGCTCTGCCTATGTTCTCTTCTAGGAGTTTTTTGCTTTCCATTCTTACATTTAGGTCTTAAACCATTTTGAATTTATTGTTTTATTTGGTGTGAGGGAAGATTCTAATTTCATAGTTTTAATCGCATTGTTGGCTGCCCAGTTTTCCCATCATCACTTCTTGAAGAGTTTGTCTTTTCTCCAATGTGTATTTCTGTTGTAGATTAATTGACCATAGGTGCATGGGTTTATTTCTGGGCTCTGTATTGCTCCATTGATCCCTGTGTCTGTTTTTGTGCCAGTACCACACTTTTTAAGTTACTATAGCTATGTAGTATAGTCTGAAATCTGGGAGAGTTGTTATATGCTGCTTTGTTCTTCTTCCTCAAGATTGTTTTTTGGGGTCTTTTGTGGTTTCATATGAATTTTAGGATTATTTGTTCTAATCTAATTATCTGTGGGCAGTACAATGACTGAATTATTTTTGAAATAGCTATAGGCCATTCAGTAGTACAGAGGAAGCAAACACTTTTGGTCTCTACTCTTTATCTGGAATTCTCATTTTACTCTGATAGAAAGCCTGTGGCTTAAATTTTTTAAGACAATAACTTTGTTCAAGTTCTATATCAGAACCTGAGGAGGACCATAATGTGAGGACAGATCCAGATTTTGTGAGGCTGGAAGCTTTAGATAATTTAGGGTGCCCTATTGTTTAAAAAAATGCAGTAATAATTTTAAACATTTGATACAAAAGTGAGTAATTAGAAGGAATCAATCCTTCCAAGTGGTGGTCACAAAGGTGGAGTGTCATTTGTTTCTTAGAAACGTGCCTCTGTAATACTGGGAGCAAAATTTTAAGATAAAGGGATTTGCAATAGAATGTTGATGGGTGGGACATTTCCAAACGTTTACCAGTAAGAGAAATACATATATGCTAAATGTAGCTCCAGAGACAGACATTCAGTGTCAAATGCTCAGAGTAGGGAGAAGTAGGGCTGTGGTGAAGACAGCAGAGAAGGGCCACTCTAAATTATACATGCAGGAAGCCTTCAGTTACTTGGAATGCTTAGAGAACTGAGTAGACTTTTCAAATTAATCAAAAACAACAAACCCCCCTCATTTATTGGCCATCAAAACTTTAAAATAATACAATCTTTTTCTTTTTTTCAATTTCCCTGTAGGTTTAAGAACTTAAAAAAAAAATCAATTCATGTAATTTACCAATTGAGTTTAAGGAAAAAAGAAACCAAATAATTACTTAGAGGGGAAAAGAATAAGGTATTCATTCTCACCTTAATAGAGAGTCCTCTGTTGCTTGGGTGGCTGAAGTAGCGCCCATTCCTGGTGGAAACATGGATGCTGGCCTCCTTAACTGCCTCTCAGAAATCATTCAACTGGCAGAGTTATGGTGGGAGCATTAGTTTGATTGTGATGAAGCTATAAATGCTCAATTAAAATTTATTGAATGAATCAATGAACCAAATGAATGGTTCCAGTTTGGACAAATCAGGACAGTTTCAGAAGCATTTTTATTCTGAAGAATTCTATAATCAAATTTTATCAAGCTCTTGAATGCATTGAAAACTCCTTCCTGAATATGGCCTACGTTTGACAGCAAAAGGATTAGGAAATGGAAGGAAACTTTTACTAAGCGCCTGACATATGCCTGGGGCTTCCCTGGTGGCTCAGATGGTAAAGTGTCTGCCTACAATGTGGGAGACCTGGGTCAGGAAGATCTCCTGGAGAAGGAAATGGCAACCCACTCCAGGACTCTTGCCTGGAAAATTCCATGGATGGAGGAGCCTGGTGGGCTACATACAGTCCATGGGGTCACGGAGAGTCGGACACGACTGAGCGACTTCAGTGACATATGCCAGGTACTTTGCTGATGTCTGTGTATTTCTTTAAGCACTGTAACCATTTTGCAGTGTTGGAAACTAGATCTCAGGGCTAAGTAACTTGTTGGTGGCCTTTCAGGGAGCCAGTGGCAGAGCTAGGATTCAGATCCAGGTTTGTGTCCAGGGTTCATTCTCCTGACTCTGTAACTTGTCCTTTGACCTTTTCTTCCCAGCAAATGTTGAAAGACACACGAAACTTTCTAGATAAGGAAACTGAACCTCAGAGCACTTAAGTGACTTGAAGGAAGAGATGAAAGCAGATTTTCCTAATCTCTTAACCATTATACTATATTAAGGTGTGTATACAAACACGCAGCATATAATTTAAAAAACTGTCAAAGTTGGAGACAAGATGGCAGGTAGAAGACTTGAGTTCACCTTCTCTCATGATACCACCAAAATCACAACCGACTGCTTAACAACCACTGACAAAAAAAGATTCAAACCTACCAAAAAAGACATTCTACCCCAAAAGAGCCACAAGATGGTAGGGGGGTATTTTTGTGATATATTCAAATCCCATATTTGCCAAGTGGGTGATCTACAAACTGTAAAATGATTATATTGCTGAGGATCTCCCACAGGAGTGAGAGTTCTGAGCCCCATGTCAGGCTCCCCAGCCTAGAGGTCTGGCACTGGAAGGAGGAGCCCCAGGAGCACTTGGCTTTGAAATAGGCAAGGCTTGAGTGCAGAAGCTCCACAGGACTGAGGGAAACAGAGATTCTACTCTTAGAGGGCTCACACAAGCTTTCACTCTGGGACCCAGGGCAAAGCAATGACCCTATAGAAGCCTGAGCCAGACCTACCTGTGAGTTTTCTAAGGAGGCAGCAGTCAGCTGTGGTTTACTGTGCAGACAGGGACACTGGAGGCAGATGCGCCGGGGAATGCTCATCTGCATGAATTCTCCTGGAGGCTGCCATTTTGGCACCGAGATCTGGTCCCACCCAACAGCCTGCAGGAAGGTTGGAACACAGCCCCACCCATCAGCAGACAGGCTGCCTGAAGTCATCCTGAGCCAACAGCTGCCAATAAACACACCCCTTAACATGGCCCTGTCCATCAGAGTGACAAGACCCCGTTCCACCCACCAGTGGACAGGCACCAGTCCCTCCCACCAGGAAGCTCACACAAGCCCCTGGACCAAATTCACCCATAAGAGGGCAGACTCCAGAACTAAAAAGAATGACAATTCTGTAGCATGAGGAATGGAGACCACAAACACAGAAAGTTAGGCAAAATGAGACAGTAGAGAAATATGTTCTAGCTGAAGGAACAAGATAAAACCCCAGACGAACAACTAAGTGAAGTGGAAACAGGCAATCTACCTGAAAAAGAATTCAGAGTCTTGACAGTAAAGATCACCCAAGATCTCAGAAAAAGAAGGGCAGCATAGACCAAGAGGATACAAGAAATGTTTAGTGAAGAGCTAGAAGATTTAAAGAACAAACAAACAGAGATGAACAATACAATAACTGAAATGAAAATTACACTGGAAGGAATCAATAACAGAATAAATGAGCAGAAGAATGAATAAGTCAGCTGGTAGATCAGTGGAAATCACGGCAGGGGAACAAAATAACAAAAAAAGAATGAAAAAAAGTGAGGACAATCTAAGAGATGTCTGGGACAACATTAAATACAGCAATATTCACATTATGGGGGCCCCAGAAGGAGAAGAGAAAGAGAAAGCGCCTGAGGAAATATTTGAAAAAAGATAATAGTCGAAAACTTCCCTAACATGGGAAAGGAAATAGTCACTGAAGTCCAGGAAGCCCTGAGAGTTCCATACAGGATAAACCCAAGGAGGAATATACTGAGACACATATTAATCAAATTGACCGAAGTTAAAGACAAAGATAAAACATTAAAAGCAAAAAATAATATACATAGTAATCTCCATAAGGTTATCAGCTGATTTCCCAGCAGAAATTCTGCAGGCCAGAAGGGTGTGGCTAGATATATTTAAAGTGATGAAAGGGAAAAACCTACAGTCAAGAATACTCTACCTATCAAGACTCTTGTACAGATTTGACAGAGAAAATAAAAAACTTTACAAATAAGCAAAAGCCCCCAGCACCATCAAACCAGCTTCACAAGAAATGCTGAAGAAACTTCTCTAAAAACCTTGCTGATATCAAGAGTTTATAAAGACATGGAGCAAGAGGATGTGGCATGCAGTGCAGCACAGCAGAAATCAGTGCATCACCTATTAAAACTGACCAGTCAATTCTATTCCTACACACTTATGGACACTAGCAAAATTCTTGCACATGTACACCAGGAGATGAGAATACAGTTTATAACAGTATTATTTGTAATAAATAAAAAGACAAAAACAAGCTGAAATTTCCATTAACAGTGAAATAAACAAAATGTGATATAATCATAGCGTGGACTACCGAATAGCTGTGGACAGCAAGTAGCATGAACAAGTCTCAGTAATGCTGAGGGGGGATAAAGTAAGTCCCTGAAAAATATATTCCAGCAGTCAGGAAAAGATGAGATTTTGAAAACTGAGGAGTAAGTTAGACAAAGAGAAGAAAGGACATTGCAGTCATGGAGACAAGGAATAGCAAGACCCATTTAGGAACTGCAGATGCATGACACCTCCTCTGATGCATGTGTCCCTAACATGGAATTCTGATATACCTGAATTCACTTCTGGATACTTTTGAACCATGAGAAATTCTGTAAGTGAATTAACGGCTTATTAGGAATAGTTGTAGGAGAAGAGTGAGGTTGGAAAGTCAATAAAAGATAGAACAGTTAGAAAAGAAATAGAGATGATTACAATTAATTCCTCTCTAGGAAGCCAGGTGGGGGAAATTAAATCTTGTGGTTCTGCCTGCCCTCCAGTAGCATCCTAAAGAGGAATGGAGCAAAGGTCAATGTCAGTCATGCTTCAGTGTCAAGATTACCAAGATTAAAGGAAGCTACACTAACCTGGGGGCTTCCCTAGTGGCTCAGATGGTAAAGAATCCACCTGCAATGAAGGAGACTCGGATTCGATCCCTGGGTTGGGAAGATCCTCTGGAGGAGGAAATGGCAACCCACTCCAGTATTCTTGCCTGGAGAATTCCATGGACAGAGGAGCCCGTACAGTACATGGGATCGCAAAGAGTCGGATATGACTGCGTGACTAACACACGCCCTAACCTGAAGACTGGAAGCTATACTCACCTGGAGATTGAAGAGAGATTTTAAAAGTCAAAGACATATAAAGCTTTTCTCTGTGCTTTTTCCACCTCAAGCACTTAAGTTATGGTGTCTGAGATCATAATGGGAATGATCAATGGTGTTTTTAAAGGAAAATACCTGTGTCCAGAAAGAAAGGTTACTATAGTAGAGCTTAGTACTCAATTTATTGAAGCTATAAACTCAGAAACTCAGTTTTTATGACTACTTAAATTCAGTTTGCAAATCTTGCTTCTTTTTTTTCCCTAAGAAATAGTGTAACTGTCCAAAAACAAACAAAAAACAGACAAACCACCACTCTATTGGGCCTCCTAAATTTCCACTGGCCTTTCCTTATTTATCAGTGTCAGTGATAATCTTTGTAATTACATCTTCCATTCCTTCCACCACCCATCATTTACCTCAGAGTAGAGGCATTTGCCTCAGGTAAAGAGACAACAAATTTTGACTAAGAGGCAAGTTCTCAGGAAATACAAGGAGATTAAAAGTGGATCGCACTAAGTATTTACTTACTCTATGGACCTTCTTCTTCTTTTTTTGTCTGTCTGTACCAGAGTATAAAGCAGAAATCAGACACTTGTTTTCTCACTTATATTTACATAGACAGTACTTAAAATAAAACCCACCAGATGACAGTCTGACCATTCTGCTTTTATTTATTGTCTGGCTAGTTTACAAAGACGCGGGTATGGAGGGTAGGTCCTACCCCACCAGGTAAGCTGTCCTGATGACACAGGTATCAGGATGTGCACGTTTACACAGTGCAGTGGTATGAAAAACATTTCTTCTTTACAGTCCCTCATTATAAATAGGGAGAAATTAATTTCATCATGCCAGAAAATTTTGGGCACTATTTAACAGTCATCACATTTCTGCTACTAAAATAACAAAATTGGTATTACAAGTTAAAATATAAAGGCCTAACAGTTTTTACAAATATGCAAATAATCTGCTACTTAGACATAAAAAGTCAATTTCTCTCAAATCACCAAGTAAGGCACCATTGGATTAAACATTTTTCTTGGTTTTTACTAAATAAAATGCATACTGAAATAAATACCGAACACTGAATTTTAATACTGTAATACATTTTCATATAAATGACATGTAAATGTTAAAATACTGTATTGCATCTTGAATACATTTATCTGGAAATTTTATGGGGAAAAACATATGTAAGCTCTGGTTTTAGGGAAGGATGTATTAATTTCTGTTATCTGCTATAGTTAAAGATTTTAGCATAGAATTTGTTCAAAGTTTTGGACACAATTAGGTTTCTAAATTTCAAAGAAAGGGTGTACATGTATTAATGGAATATTCACTTAAAAATACATTTTAAAACATCTCTATCCTGGATAAATAGCAACTCTGAGCTGTGACCCTGTTTCAAACTTTAGGATGGTACCTGCGAAGTTGGAATATATAAAGAAATTGGCTATTCTTACTACCCCTTACAAAATTCAGACCCATTTTTTTGGAGTCAGACTTTTCTCTGCCATATTTGCTGGGAGAGTTCAACTCCATCTTTTCTGAAGTGGGTCAACATGCTCTTATCATAGGGATTTTTACTAACTATTGATATCTGATCAAAGAATTCAAAATAAAATGATGCCATATTATCAAAATATTAGAGATTAAAAGCTTTTTTCTGAAAATACCAAGTTTGTTACAGCTTGATTTTTGTTATTCCTTGATTTTCTTTAGATAAAGGGCCCCAAGTGAATGTATGAAAGACAAACAGAATGGTAGAGAACTGGGGAAAAACCCAAGTTTTCTAATGTATTAATAAGCCCAAGACTTTGGCAAGGAAAGTTATAAAAATACAATATACTCAAATGGGCAACTTCATAATTTATTAGACATCCCATTTATTAGAATTCTAAGTTCTTTTGATTTTATAAAAATGAAACAATTATTCTATAAATATGAGTGCTTCTTTCAAATTTTTCTTTGGATTGATTTCTTGTTAGCATCTCCCAGGAATACATGAATACACTGAAACCATGATACAAAGTTTAGGTAGATATACATATACATATATAGCTGTGAACTTTTAAAAAATAAGTAATGGTAATTTTAAACATAATCAACTATATAAAACATCTAAATGGAAATAATTTTTTCCAAGTCTATAGCTAGATTTAAAAGTCCCAGTAAAGTTTTGTAAACAAAATCATACAAAAAAGGCAAGGCTGGCTCATCCCGATGGTCCTCTGGGGGAGCTTTATTTGCATAGACCCAAGGCAAATGATTCTCCCAGATAGATTCAAAACAAGTTCCCTCCAATTTCCAGCAGCAACCTCTTTCTCTCAACGCCATAGGCATCAGATTGCGAATTTTAGAGTTTTGCCCATCAATTAAAATCTGTTCCCTTCTTCCACATTTCTGATTTGCTACCTTTCCCTGACTTTCCCCCACAACTATGGAGCCTATGAGCCTCCTGCCCTAAGGAACAAGCTGGGCTGGAGAGGCGTGAAGCCACTTGAAATGCATAAGGCAGGAGGCCAACCAACAGGTGAGCTCAAGGAAGCTGGTTCTCAGCTAGAGAGCCCCGACTGGCTTTCAGTTTCTTTTCAATGGCTTTATTCCACATGACTGTAAACCCTAGTAGATCAGTTTCTGACCTTGGTACTGTGACGCAACACTTGTATACAGATTTCAAGGGAAGAGGGAAAATAAGGGAGCAAAATCTAAGGAAAACTATTTGCCAAACAAGGGTCCTAACTTTATTTTTAGCTACCTCTTGAATTGCTATAGCTCATCTGGCCTTTTCTGTTTCTGAAACAAGAGGTGTCTGCACTAGGCTCTGTCTTATAGATCTGCACTGTCCAACATGGTAGCCACCAACCATGTGTGGCTACTGAGCACTTGAAATGTGACACGTCCAAATGGAGATGTGTTTCAAGTGTAAAGTACACACTGGAGTTTGAAGACTTAGTACCAAAAATATATATATATATAAAATATCTCATTAAAATTGTTATACTGACTGCAAGTTGAAATGATATTTTGGATATTAGGGTTAAATAAAATATATTAAAATTAATTTCACCTATTTTCCTGTTTTTTGTTGCTACTAGAAATTTTAAAATTGTATACCTGGTTCACATTATATTTCTATTGAATAGCTCTGTCCCAGGGCTTACCTCAGACCACCCAAGATTGGACATCTTGTAACTGCAAATATTTTATGTGAGCAACTTGTTTAGGTGGTCTGTGGTTCATGGAAACAGACAGGAGGCCAAACATGAAAAAAAAAAAAAAAAAGGCATGGAAACAAACAACTCTCAGGGACCTTTATATTGTGGTTTGTAGCAAAAAAGCAGTGAATGTTTGAATTTGGTTGGTTGAAAGCTGGGACACAATTTCATCGCTGCCTACTTGTCACAAAAGCCTGTTGATCCCCAAAGCAGCCAACAGGCTGTAGCTGAAGCAAGCAATAGCTTTAAGGCTATACACAATATAAAAAGCGAGGTGCATACCTTTACTGCGTACGCACCCTACACACACATATTCCCACATAACCTCCCTTCTTCCCTATTGCCATTATGAAGGGAACAAGGGAGGACAGAGGAGGAGGGTGTGCGACTTGGACAGCAACGACAGAAGGAGCTCTGGGGCTTGAATGTAGAAGAGCAGGCAAGGATCACCTCGGGATGGGAGGCAGGGGTGGAGCACCCCTCTCTCTTCGGTTAGATCCACCTTGATGAAAAATTAGACAAAATACAAACTTTGGTTAGAGAACTTATGTTCTCACTGTAAAACTCAAGAATGGCTGCAAAAGTACCCACGACCCCCCGCCTACCCATGATCAAGGCTGTAAACAACGAGCACACATGCATGAGAAATGAAAGGGAGAAGTGGGTAAGGACCTGAACAAATTTTACTAGAGAAGGAGGACCTGCCGCTGAACTTGTGGGAAGTTAAAGTTCTTTAAAAATTACTTTTTTTTCTCATCACAAACTTAGTATATGTGATTATACATATATGTATATTATAGATTGAGAAAATATGGATGAGAAAAACAAAACAAAAATTCATTAATGCTTGTACCACCTGGAGATAACCTATAACGTTATGTGTATATCTGTTCTTTTTCCTTCCAAAAGAAGGATCATTTGAACATTTTTAAGTCATTCTTTATAAATACAATTATTAATGACATATTGCATTTTATTATAGAAGTATCAGTTCAGTTCAGTCGCTCAGTCGTGTCCGACTTTTTGCGAACCCATGAATCGCAGCACGCCAGGCCTCCCTGTCTATCACCAACTCCCGGAGTTCAACCAAACTCACATCCATCGAGCTGGTGATGCCATCCAGCCATCTTATCCTCTGTTGTCCCCTTTTCCTCCTGCCCCCAATCCCTCCCAGCATCAGAGTCTTTTCCAATGAGTCAACTCTTCTCATGAGGTGGCCAAAGTATTGGAGTTTCATTTTTAGCATCATTCCTTCCAGAGAACACCCTGGGCTGATCTCCTTTAGAATGGACTGGTTGGATATCCTAATACTACTATAGTTAATCTAATCAGTTCCCTTTTGTTGGACATTCAGTTATCTTCTCCATTTCTTAATACTGCTTTCCTGATAGCAGCCATCCTAATGAATGTAAAGTGTATTTCATTGTACTTTGATTTGTGTTTTCTTAACCGTTAGTGGTGGGATGACTCCAAGATGGCGGAGTAGACAGACGTGCACTCATCTCCTGCAAGAGCTCCAAAATTACAACTCGCTGCTGAACAACCATCGACAAGAGAATGTACGATCCCACCAAAAAAAGTTACTTCAGTATTCTTGCCAGGATAACCCCATGAACAGTATGAAAAGGCAAAAAGATAGGACACTGAAAGATGAACTCCCCAGGTCGGTAGGTGCCCAATATGCTACTGGAGATCAGTGGAGAAATAACTCCAGAAAGAATGAAGGGATGGAGCCAAAGCAAAAGCAACACCCAGCTGTGGATGTGACTGGTGATGGAAATAAAGTCTGATGCTGTCAAGAGCAATATTACATAGGAACCTGGAATGTTAGGTCCATGCTGCTGCTGCTGCTGCTAAGTCGCTTCAGTCGTGTCCGACTCTGTGCGACCCCGTAGATGGCAGCCCACCAGGCTCCCCCATCCCTGGGATTCTCCAGGCAAGAACACTGGAGTGGGTTGCCATTTCCTTCTCCAATGCATGAAAGTGAAAAGTGAAAGTGAAGTCGCTCAGTTGTGTCCGACTCCTAGTGAATCAAGGTAAATTGGAAGTGGTCAAGCAAGAGATGGCAAGAGTGAACATCAACATTTCAGGAATCAGTGAACTAAAATGGACTGGAATGGGTGAATTTAACTCAGGTGACCATTGTATCTACTACTGTGGGCAAGAATCCCTTAGAAGAAATGGAGTGGCCACCATAGTCAACAAAAGAGTCTGAAATGCAGTACTTGGATGCAATCTCAAAAATGACAGAATGATCTCTGTTCATTTCCAAGGCAAACCATTCAATATCACAGTAATCCAAGTCTATACTCCAACCAGTAATGCTGAAGAAGCTAGTTGAACAGCTCTATGAAGACCTACAAGACTTTCTAGAACTAATGCCCAAAAAAGATGTCCTTTTCATTATAAGGGACTAGAATGCAAAAGTAGGAAGTCAAAAGATACCTGGAGTAACAAGCAAATTTGGCCTTGGAGTATAAAACGAAGCAGGTCAAAGGCTAACAGTTTTGCCAAGAGAATGCACTGGTCATAGCAAACACCCTCTTTCAACAACACAAGAGAAGACTCTACACATGGACATCACCAGATGGTCAATACTGAAAACAGACTGATTATATTCTTTGCAGCCAAAGATGGAGAAGCTCTATATAGTCAGCAAAAACAAGGAACTGACTGTGGCTCAGATCATGAACTCCTTATTGCCAAATTCAGACTTAAATTGAAGAAAGTAGGGAAAACCACTAGGCCATTCAGGTATGACCTAAATGAAATCCCTTACAATTATACAGTGGAAGTGACAAATAGATTCAAGGGATTAGATTTGATAGAGTGCCTGAAGAACTATGGATGGAGGTTCGTGGCATTGTACAGGAGGCAGTGATCAAGACCATCCCCAAGAAAAAGAAATGCAAAAAGGCAAAATGGTTGTCTGAGGAGGCCTTACAAATTGCTGAGGAAAAGAAGAGCAAAAGGCAAGGGAGAAAAGGAACGATATACCCATTTGAATGCAGAGTTCCAAAGAATAGCAAGGAGAGATAGGCAAGTCTTCATAAGTGAGCAATGCAAAGAAATAGAGGAAAACAACAGAATGGGAAAGACTAGAGAGCTCTTCAAGAAAATTAGAGATACCAAAGGCACATTTCATGCAAAGATGGGCTCAATAAAGGACAGAAATGGTATGGACCAAACAGAAGCAGAAGAGATTAAGAAGAGGTGGCAAGAATACACAGAAGAACTGTACAAAAAGATCTTCATGACCCAGATAACCACAATAGTGTGATCACTCATCTACACCCAGACATCCTGGTATGTGAAGTCAAGTGGGCCTTAGGAAGCATCACTACGAACAAAGCTAGTGGAGGTGATGGAATTCCAGTTGAGCTATTTCAAATCCTAAAAGGTGATGTTGTGAAAGTGCTGCATTCAATATGCCAGCAAATGTGGAAAACTCAGCAGTGGCCACAGGACTGGAAAAGGTCAGTTTTCATTCCAATCCCAAAGAAAGCTCAAATGCACCAATGCATTCATTTCACATGCTAGCAAAGTAATGGTCAAAATTCTCCAAGCCAGGCTTCAACAGTATGTGAACTGTGAACTTCCAGATGTTCAAGCTGGATTTAGAAAAGGCAGAGGAACCAGAAATCAAATTGCCAACATCTGCTGGATCATCAAATAAGCAAGAGAGTTCCAGAAAACATCTACTTTTGCTTAATTGACTATGCCAAAGCCTTTGACTATGTGGATCGCAACAAACTCTGGAAAATTCTGAAAGAGATGGGAATAGCAGATTACCTGACCTGCCTCCTGGGAAATCTGTGTGCAGGTCAAGAAAGAACAGTTAGAACTGGACATGGAACAACAGACTAGTTCCAAATCGGTAAAGGGGTATGTCAAGGCTATATATTGTTACCCTGCTTATTTAACTTATATGCAGAATACTTTATGAGAAATGCTGGGTTGGATGAAGCACAAGCTGGAATCAAGATTGCTGGGAGAAATATCAATAACCTCAGATATGCAGATGACACCACCCTTATGGCATAAAGTGAAGAAGAACTAAAGAGCCTCTTGATGAATGTGAAAGAGGAGAGTGAAAAAGTTGGCTTAAAACTCAACATTCAGAAAACTAAGATCATGACAGCTGGTCCCATCACTTCATGGCAAGTAGATGGGGAAATCACGGAAACAGTGAGAGACTTTATTTTTGGGGGTTCCAAAGTCACTGCAGATGGTGACTGCAGCCATGAAATTAAAAGATGTTTGCTCCTTGGAAGAAAAGCTATGACCAACCTAGACAGCATATTAAAAAGCAGAGATATTACTTTGCCAACAAAGGTCCGGCTAGTCAAAGCTATGCTTTTCCCAGTAGTCATGTGACATTTGGACTCTAAAGAAAGCTGACCACCAAAGAATTGATGCTTTGAACTGTGGTGTTGGAGAAGACTCTTGAGAGTCCCTTGGACTGCAAGGAGATCAAATCAGTCAATCCTAAAGGAAATCAGTCCTGAATATTTATTGGAAGGACTGATGTTAAAGCTGAAACTCCAATACTTTGGCCACCTGATGTGAAGAACTGACTCACTGGAAAAGACCCTGTTGCTAGGAAAGATTGCAGGCAGGAGAAGGGGACGACAGAGGATGAGATGACTGGTTGGCATCACTGACTCTATGAACATGAGTTTGGGTAAGCTCTGGGAGTTGGTGATGGACAGGGAAGCCTGGCATGCTGCAGTCCACGGGGTCACAAAGAGTCAGACGCAACTGAGCGACTGAACTGAACTGAATGATTAGTGATGTTGAGCATCTTTTCATGTGTTTATTAGCAATCTGTATATCTTCTTTCAAGAAATATCTTTTCAAATATTCAACTCATTTTAAAAATTGGGTTTTGTTGTTGAGTTGCAGGAATTCTTTATATATTCTAGATATTAATCTTTTATCAGATATATGATTTGCAAATATTTTATTTCATTTCATGGGTTGTCTCTTCTCTGTCTTGATGGTGTTCTTTTAAAAACTATGCATATCTTTGGGCTATTAGCACACCATAACTTGGTTTAAAATCCATTCACAACTAAAAAGTTCATTTTTCCCATACACAATTTTTTTGAGGATCTTACAGGTGTCAGGCATAAAGCCAGGTGCTCAGATGCTGTGAGCAGGTCAATCAGGGACTCATGTCAATTAGGTAGGTCTGCTATGGCCACTGTTTTTAGACTCAGGTGGGCTGGCACTGACAAGATTCCTCAGCAGGCAGCCACTTTTCTGACAGAAACCAAAATAGCCCACTTAGGGATTTCTGAGTTAGGACAAATCTCTGACCAAGGGGAGGAGTTAGAGGAAAACACTGGCAGTCCATTATTTCACCTCTTCCTCTTTTTATCCCAACCAGGTCTTTTTTGGGCAGGGACCTGACGAAAGACTGCCTAGATGTAAGCCATCCATCTGTCACGAAGCCCTGACCATCAATTGATAACACCACAAATGGTTAGCACATCGAGGGCTGGCCTTGTGCAGAGCTGCAAGTAGGTTGTGCTATTTAGGGCTGTCTGGGTGCCCTACCAGGGCAGCTCTGCTCGGAGGAAGAGGCAGGTACAGGAGCAGGATAAAACCACTCCACAGCACTTTGTGTTAGAGATATGATCAGTTATATTATAAAATATTAAACATGCTTAATGCTAGAAATATTAAAGGTACAAGAACATTTTTGGAGAGCTGTGGAAATTAATTCACCAATTTAAGAAATATTTTTAAATGCCTACTGTATTTCAAGCTCTGTGCCACTTGCAGAAGACACAGTAGTGAGCAGGGACACAGTTCCAGTCCTCACGGTGCAGACAGTCATGAAGACAGGAGGTAGGGGGAAGGAATGTGTTCAGCTATTAAATTAAAAATCTAAAGGGGCTGGGGAGGATGGTTCTGTTACTGACTTAAATATATAAATAGCACAGATAGGGTGGGGTGAGGAGAGAGCAAACTCAAGAACATTTGTCACATGTGAAGACTTTTTCGCCAAAAATTTCAACCACCAACTCCTGCATGATAATTTTATTACAGTTATGCCTCTTTTACTAGGTATTATCTAGAATTCAGTACTCCACATAACTTTTTCTAGGACTTAAACTGGTCTTTTCAGTAAAATATTCTGTTTACTTTTGGCATTTTTTTTCAGGGAAAATTTTCTATAATATTTTCTAACTCTTTGAGTTCTTCAACAGAGGCACAAGGCAAAATTTGTCCATTTTTAATAACCCACTAGACGTATCTGGTATTGTGTGGTGATACCTAGCACAGCTGTGTCCCTAGCTCTTCCTTTGACCCAAGACTGCCACCTATCATCTCCCCAAAGTCAGTGATTTTGCTTGTAACCAACCTTGACTTCAGCTGATACTAGTCTGCTCTAAAGCTGGGAACCAACCAACCAAAACTTGAGAACTATGTATTAAGAAAGAGTCAGTAGGTTCAGAGTATGTGAAGGAGTTCTGCTGGACAGTGAGCACAAGGCTAGGGATATGTGACAGCTGTTTGACATGCTCATACACTTTTTCTCCACACATTTGTGGCTTGGGAGTTTGGTTCTGAAGCTAACATTGTTATAAGACAGAGCCCCATCAAAGATATATGTATATTTCACACTAATTCTTCCTTAGCTGTATAAATTTTTTGTTAAAAAAAATCTAAATGTCCAATAATGGTAAACTAAATTATTATATGCTGACTTGATGGAATCCTGTAAAATAAAAACCAAGGGATAAAATAGGGAAGTATACACTTAGCAATGTTACATAAATCTCATCACCCAAAACTCATATTCTATAACTATATAATCAGAATTAGATAGATAAAAATTAAAGAGAACCTAGTAAAATGAAAATATCTGTTATGCAGAGAGATTATAGGCATACTTAAAATTTTCATGTAATGCTCTGTAAATTTATATTTAAAAGATCAAAACAGTTACAGTGAGTTTTTTTTTTTTTATAACTAATGAGACATTCTGCCAGTCTCAAAACTAGCAGGAATAGAAGAGACTCTAACTGTGCCATCTTTAGGAAGATCAAAATGGGGAAAGATTGTCCAAATAACCAAAATAATAAAATTTAACCTACTAGCAAACTAAAGGTATTTTGAACTTATAATGACACATTAAAATAATCGCTTCTCATATGCATTCTGGATGTCTCTATTTTCGTCAATGAACGTAGAAGGAGAGTTTACCATTTAAATGGTTCCAAATCCAGGAGTAATTTCTCGGAAATCTCCCCGCTCCAGACAAGAGACCTGGATTTCCTACACAACCCTCAGTTGTGTGTGACCCAGGCTACTCAAGTATGAAGCCATCTAAAAGCCCTTGTAGAAATACTCACTTCGGCTTTCATTTCTCGCCAGTTTACTGGGATAACTTTTGGTTGTTGGTACATATGGCTCTGGAGGTGGCAAATCAGAAATCGGATGGAAGTAAAATCTGCTTTCCCACTCATCTGAGGGAGAGAAACAAACAGTTATCTTCAGTAACAGACAATCTGCTCTGAAGACTAATATAATGAAAGACACAGAATGAAATAGAACAGCAGAGATCACATCTGGTTTTACATCTAGAAGTTTAGAGAAAAGCCCCAAATGCTACCAATGTCACTGACTACTGCAAATTAAATTACAGTGTCATTTATCACTGTCAGTGATAAAATGTACTGGTCTGCGAATCAAACTAAAGACAGATCCAAGTGACTTTCGCTAGAGTGACTAGGACCCAGCCAGTTCCTCTCAGGAGATGGGGGCTGGGGGTTTGGGATACTTTTCTTAATTATTCCTCCCCAGTGGAAAGAGTAACTGATAACAATGACAGGGATAAGCTGCTTAATACCTGCAGGCCATTAGGCCTCAAACCCATAGCAAACTGTCCAGAAAGGTAGGTAATAAGAAAGCAAGCTACAAAAATGGTTCTTTTCAGAATTCTAGAATCTTTGGAAAGTTAACCAAAATGAAACTCAAACAAGGAACAGAGAATAATGATCTGCCTTTTGCAAGGAAAAGGCGATTACTGTTTTTCATTTGAAATCATAGTGGCCCTAGAATGCTTAGATTAGTGCCGTGCAATGTGAACAGTGGAGGTCACACAAACAAGAAACGTTCATGCAAACACACAAACACACCTCCCACTCAGTTGCTGCCCCATTATAGCTTCCCAGGAGCTGGGACCACAGCTTACCTTCACATGAAGAATCTTGGAAGCCGTTTCTAATTGATGTTGATGGTGGAGGTGGGGGAGGTGCCCCAGTGCCAGGCCTTTCGGGAGGAAGGGGAGGCCGGGGCCCACTTCTGGGACTAGAATCTATTCCACTCCTGGACGGCAACTGAGGGGTGGCGGGCAGGGCCCGAGATGTGCTGCCGTTTCTGTTCGTTGGAGGAGGTGGTGGGAGAGGGCCTGAAGCCAAAGAAAAATGACATTTATTGCTATACCTTACATACCATGTTACTACTACCATCAACATGCAGTTACGGAGTGCCTGCTGGATACATGCCCTTTTACTTGAGAAAACAGAGAAATGGTGGAGACTTCCTAGGAGCTTTAGTCAAGAAATGAGGCACATATAAACACAAAAATGCACAAATGTACACACATGTGGAACAAATGCACACTGATGGCTAACTGGCTATTTGGCTTTGAGTCAGTATTGAGATTGGAGATGATGTAGTTGAGAACAGGTAATCATTTGTTTATAGTGACAACTGTGTACTTTAAAAACATTTAAAATTCCTTATAAACAGCTATTGAACTAGTTTCTGTGACATACTACTTATTAAGTAAATATTTTAAAAATAAGATAGTTATGAACTTATTTTAGGTCTCCAGAGGAATTAACTTTTTAAATGCAGAGTATTATTGCTAATTATACAAGCATGTTTCTGTGATGCATATGATCTATTTCCAGACAGAAGTGGGATCAGGAAACCAAATATCTGCCATCCTGAGATGAGCAGGAGTTCCTTCTTGGTTCTTCCTCTTAATCTAGGGAGGCAGATTAACACAGGGAGTGACAGTCAGCTAATCAATGTGTATGGTTATAAATGCTACTGCAGGACACTGACCTCACACAAGCTGATTATCCTATGGAATTTGATTTCCTGTCTACAAAAGAGCACCTTTCTCACTGCACTGTTGCCAGAAATAGTCAAAAAGCATATAAAAGGAACTTGAGCATTTCTCATGCAAATCAAAATGGCCTTAGTAGTTATGCCTGATTTTCAGCACTGTGTTCCACTAGCAAGATGCTGACATTTTATGTAAACACAACATCTTATGGTGCTATAAGTATAAATATCTTTTGTTAACTACAGATTCAAAATCCAACTAGAGGGCCTTATACTGAATGACCCACCCATGGAAGATATTCCTGCCTGGAAGTCTTGGCTCAGATCCCTAATGGAGGTGGGAGGCACACCTAGCCCTGGTTCATCTCTAGGAGTCTTCAGTGCCCCATCTGGCAGGGTTTATTTATTGCCTGATCTGCTTCTCAAAGCTGGAGTCCCGGTCAGTATAAGTAGATTCATTGGGGGAAGAAGTGGCTCATATGCTGTGGGCTTAAAGGCAGTGGTAGTACTACCTCATACTGTCACTAAATGCAAACTAGACTTCCAATACTATGGGACCTGGTACTGCGTAACCTCATCAACCCCAACATCTCTCTTTAAAAGTAACTGTTCATATTCCTAACTGTCCAACCTTTTAGCCCCAAGATACAAACCTAGGCAAGCATAACAGAAAAGAAAACAGATTTCTATTTCCTGCTGGCAGCATAATAATAAAAACGATCATTGACTCTTGTGAGTTTCTTGGACTGCAAGGAGATCCAACCATCCTAAAGGAAATCAGTCCTGAATATTCATTTGAAGGACTGATGCTGAAACTCCAATACTTTGGCCACCTGCGGTGAAGAACTGACTCATTTGAAAAGACCCTGATGCTGGGAAAGATTAAAGGCAGGAGGAGAAGGGGACGTCAGAGGACGAGATGGTTGGATGGCATCACTGACTCAATGGACATGAGTTTGAGTAAACTCCAGGAGTTGGTGATGGACAGGAAGGCCTGATGTGCTGCAGTCCATGGGGTCGCAAAGAATCAGACAAGACTGAGCAACTGAACTGAACTACATGCAGGGAAATAAGACAACTACTTTACACACTTGTCTCATTTAATTCTGATGATAACCCTGAGGAGTGTCAGGATAGCAGGCAAGGCCTCAGAAATACTGGAAGATTAAAACCTCAAGTCAGGAAGCTAGTGAATGCAAGAATAGGATATGACTCCATTCTGTCAAATTCTAAAGCACTCCCTTAACAATGAAGCCAAACCTCCTCTGAAAATATAGATGGCCCTTGACAACTACTCATAGGTTCCCTGTGGAAACGTAAATTGGTGGTATTTTTAGAGGCCTATTTGGCAATACCTATGAAATCCATAGTTTACTAGGCATATCCATTGTCCTAGAAATCCCATTCCTAGAAATTTTTCCAAAAGAAATACACAGAGGTGTGCACAAATATTTAGCTCTAAGAATGTATCTCTGAATTATCTGCAACAGCAAAACTCTAGAGATGGCCTGTATGAACACATTGACTAATAAATAAGCCAAGGTACTCATGTGGGATTTAATATTATGCAGCCATTATAAGTCAGGTTGTAAAAGAACAGTTAATCATATCAAGAAAATGTTAGTGAGATACTGTTAAATAAAAGCAAATTAGCCAACTGATACTGATTTTGCAAACTTTGATATACATGCATTTAAAAAAGGGTATCTAAAAAATGTTACATCTAAATGTTGGTGATGGCAGAATTATAGATGATTTTTATTTTCTTTTATTCT